>NW_027634990.1:0-202436 GCF_949748355.1 Melanostigma gelatinosum
CCCAAAGTAACTAAAAAATTATTTTTTTTTCAAAGAAACTAAAAAAAATTTTTTTTTCCAAAGTAACTAAAAAATATTTTTTTTTCCAAAGTAACTAAAAAAATATTTTTTTTCCAAAGTAACTAAAAAAATTTTTTTTTTCCAAAGTAACTAAAAAAATATTTTTTTTTCCAAAGTAACTAAAAAAATATTTTTTTTCCAAAGTAACTAAAAAAATTATTTTTTTTTCCAAAGTAACTAAAAAAAATATTTTTTTTTCCAAAGTAACTAAAAAAATATTTTTTTTTCCAAAGTAACTAAAAAAATATTTTTTTTTCCAAAGAAACTAAAAAAATATTTTTTTTTCCAAAGTAACTAAAAAAATTTTTTTTTTTCCAAAGTAACTAAAAAAATATTTTTTCCAAAGAAACTAAAAAATATTTTTTTTCCAAAGTAACTAAAAAAAATTTTTTTTTTCCAAAGTAACTAAAAAAAATTTTTTTTCCCAAAGTAACTAAAAAAATAATTTTTTTTTCCAAAGTAACAAAAAAATATTTTTTTTTCCAAAGTAACTAAAAAAATATTTTTTTTCCAAAGTAACTAAAAAAATATTTTTTCTTCCAAAGTAACTAAAAAATATTTTTTTTTCCAAAGTAACTAAAAAAAATATTTTATTTTTTCCAAAGTAACTAAAAAAATATTTTTTTTTCCAAAGTAACTAAAAAAATATTTTTTTTTCCAAGTAACTAAAAAAATATTTTTTTTCCAAAGTAACTAAAAAAATATTTTTTTTCCAAAGTAACTAAAAAAATATTTTTTTTTCCAAAGTAACTAAAAAAATATTTTTTTTCCAAAGTAACTAAAAAATATTTTTTTTTCCAAAGTAACTAAAAAAATATTTTTTTTCCAAAGTAACTAAAAAAATATTTTTTTTCCAAAGTAACTAAAAAATATTTTTTTTTCCAAAGTAACTAAAAAAATATTTTTTTTTCCAAAGTAACTAAAAAATTTTTTTTTTCAAAGTAACTAAAAAAATATTTTTTTTCCAAAGTAACTAAAAAAAAAATTTTTTTCCAAAGTAACTAAAAAATTTTTTTTTTTCAAAGAAACTAAAAAAATATTATTTTTTCCCAAAGTAACTAAAAAAAATTTTTTTTTTCCAAAGTAACTATAAAAATATATTTTTTTTTCCCAAAGTAACTAAAAAAATATTTTTTTTTCCAAAGTAACTAAAAAATATTTTTTTTTCCAAAGTAACTAAAAAAATATTTTTTTTCCAAAGTAACTAAAAAAATATTTTTTTTTCCAAAGTAACTAAAAAAATATTTTTTTTTCCAAAGTAACTAAAAAAATATTTTTTTTCAAAGTAACTAAAAAATATTTTTTTTTCCAAAGTAACTAAAAAAATATTTTTTTTTCCAAAGAAACTAAAAAAATATTTTTTTTTCCCAAAGTAACTAAAAAAATATTTTTTTTCCAAAGTAACTAAAAAAATATTTTTTTTTCCAAAGTAACTAAAAAAATATTTTTTTCCAAAGTAACTAAAAAAATATTTTTTTTTCCAAAGTAACTAAAAAAATATTTTTTTTCCAAAGTAACTAAAAAATATTTTTTTTTTCCAAAGTAACTAAAAAAATATTTTTTTTCCAAAGTAACTAAAAAAATATATTTTTTTTCCAAAGTAACTAAAAAAATATTTTTTTTTCCAAAGTAACTAAAAAAATATTTTTTTTTCCAAAGTAACTAAAAAAATATTTTTTTTCCCAAAGTAACTAAAAAAATATTTTTTTTCCAAAGAAACTAAAAAAATATTTTTTTTCCAAAGTAACTAAAAAAAAATTTTTTTTTCCAAGAGAAACTAAAAAAATATTTTTTTTTCCAAAGTAACTAAAAAATATTTTTTTTCCCAAAGTAACTAAAAAAATATTTTTTTTTTCCAAAGTAACTAAAAAAATATTTTTTTTTCCAAAGTAACTAAAAAAATATTTTTTTTTCCAAAGTAACTAAAAAAATATTTTTTTTTCCAAAGTAACTAAAAAAATATTTTTTTTTCCAAGAAACTAAAAAATATTTTTTTTCCAAAGTAACTAAAAAAATTTTTTTTTCCAAAGTAACTAAAAAATTATTTTTTTTCCAAAGTAACTAAAAAATTTTTTTTTTTCCAAAGAAACTAAAAAAATATTTTTTTTCCAAAGTAACTAAAACATTTTTTTTTCAAAGAAACTAAAAAATATTTTTTTTCCAAAGTAACTAAAAAAATATTTTTTTCCAAAGTAACTAAAATTTTTTTTTTTTTTTCCCAAAGTAACTAAAAAATATTTTTTTTTCCAAAGTAACTAAAAAATATTTTTTTTTCCAAGTAACTAAAAAAATATTTTTTTTTCCAAAGTAACTAAAAAAATATTTTTTTTCCAAAGTAACTAAAAAAAATATTTTTTTTCCAAAGTAACTAAAAAAATATTTTTTTTCCAAAGTAACTAAAAAAATATTTTTTTTTCCAAAGTAACTAAAAAAATATTTTTTTTTCCAAGAAACTAAAAAAATATTTTTTTTCCCAAAGTAACTAAAAAAATATTTTTTTTTCCAAAGTAACTAAAAAAATATTTTTTTTCCAAAGTAACTAAAAATATTTTTTTTTTCAAAGTAACTAAAAAATATTTTTTTTCAAAGAAACTAAAAAAATATTTTTTTTTCCAAAGTAACTAAAAAAATTCTTTTTTTCCAAAGAAACTAAAAAAATATTTTTTTTCAAAGTAACTAAAAAAAATATTTTTTTTTCCAAAGTAACTAAAAAATATTTTTTTTTCCAAAGAAACTAAAAAAATATTTTTTTTCCAAAGTAACTAAAAAAAATTCTTTTTTCCAAAGAAACTAAAAAAATATTTTTTTTTCCAAGTAACTAAAAAATATTTTTTTTCCAAAGTAACTAAAAAAATATTTTTTTTTCCAAAGTAACTAAAAAAATATTTTTTTTCCAAAGTAACTAAAAAAATATTTTTTTTTCCAAAGTAACTAAAAAAATATATTTTTTCCAAAGTAACTAAAAAAAAATTTTTTTTTCCAA
Source organism: Melanostigma gelatinosum (assembly GCF_949748355.1). NCBI lineage: Eukaryota > Metazoa > Chordata > Actinopteri > Perciformes > Zoarcidae > Melanostigma > Melanostigma gelatinosum. The sequence continues at coordinate 3,044 of NW_027634990.1, forward strand.
GAAACTAAAAAAATTTTTTTTTTCCAAAGTAACTAAAAAAAAAATTTTTTTCCAAAGTAACTAAAAAAAATTTTTTTTTTCCAAAGTAACTAAAAAAAAAATTTTTTTTCCAAAGAAACTAAAAAAAAATTTTTTTTTCCAAAGTAACTAAAAAATTTTTTTTTTTCCAAAGAAACTAAAAAATATTTTTTTTTCCAAAGTAACTAAAAAAATATTTTTTTTTCCAAAGTAACTAAAAAAATATTTTTTTTTCCAAAGTAACTAAAAAATATATTTTTTTTCCAAAGTAACTAAAAACATTTTTTTTTTCCAAAGTAACTAAAAAAATATTTTTTTTTCCAAAGTAACTAAAAAAATATTTTTTTTTCCAAAGAAACTAAAAAAATATTTTTTTTTCCAAAGAAACTAAAAAAATATTTTTTTTTCCAAAGTAACTAAAATTTTTTTTTTTTCCAAAGTAACTAAAAAAATATTTTTTTTTCCAAAGAAACTAAAAAAAAATTTTTTTTTCCAAAGTAACTAAAAAAAAAAAATTGTTTTCCAAAGTAACTAAAAAAATTTTTTTTTTCCCAAAGTAACTAAAAAAATATTTTTTTTTCCAAAGTAACTAAAAAATATTTTTTTTTCCAAAGTAACTAAAAAAATATGTTTTTTTTCCAAAGTAACTAAAAAAATATTTTTTTTTCCAAAGTAACTAAAAAAATATTTTTTTTTCCAAAGTAACTAAAAAAATATTTTTTTTTCCAAAGTAACTAAAAAAATATATTTTTTTTCCAAAGTAACTAAAAAAATATTTTTTTTTCCAAAGTAACTAAAAAATTATTTTTTTTCCAAAGTAACTAAAAAAAAATTTTTTTTTTCCAAAGTAACTAAAAAAAATTTTTTTTTTCCAAAGTAACAAAAAAAATAATTTTTTTTCCAAAGTAACTAAAAAAATATATTTTTTTCCAAAGTAACTAAAAAAATATATTTTTTTCCAAAGTAACTAAAAAAATATTTTTTTTTCCAAAGTAACTAAAAAAATATTTTTTTTTCCAAAGAAACTAAAAAAATATTTTTTTTTCCAAAGTAACTAAAAAATTTTTTTTTTTTGAAAAGTAACTAAAAAATTTTTTTTTTTTCCAAAGAAACTAAAAAAAATTATTTTTTTTCCAAAGTAACTAAAAAAAATTTTTTTTTTCCAAAGTAACTAAAAAAATATTTTTTTTTCCAAAGTAACTAAAAAAGTAACTTTTTTTCCAAAGTAACTAAAAAAATATTTTTTTTTCCAAAGTAACTAATAAAATATTTTTTTTTCCAAAGTAACTAAAAAAGTAACTTTTTTTCCAAAGTAACTAAAAAAATATTTTTTTTTCCAAAGTAACTAAAAAAGTAACTTTTTTTCCAAAGTAACTAAAAAAATATTTTTTTTTCCAAAGTAACTAAAAAAATATTTTTTTTTCCAAAGAAACTAAAAAAATATTTTTTTTTCCAAAGTAACTAAAAAAATATTTTTTTTTCCAAAGTAACTAAAAAAATATTTTTTTTACCAAAGAAACTAAAAAAATATTTTTTTTTCCAAAGTAACTAAAAAAATTTTTTTTTTCCAAAGTAACTAAAAAAAAAATTTTTTTTCCAAAGAAACTAAAAAAAATTATTTTTTTTCCAAAGTAACTAAAAAAATATTTTTTTTTCCAAAGTAACTAAAAAAATATTTTTTTTTCCAAAGTAACTTAAAAAAGTAACTTTTTTTCCAAAGTAACTAAAAAAATATTTTTTTTTCCAAAGTAACTAAAAAAATATTTTTTTTTCCAAAGTAACTAAAAAAGTAACTTTTTTTCCAAAGTAACTAAAAAAATATTTTTTTTTTCCAAAGTAACTAAAAAAGTAACTTTTTTTCCAAAGTAACTAAAAAAATATTTTTTTTTCCAAAGTAACTAAAAAAATATTTTTTTTCCAAAGTAACTAAAAAAATATTTTTTTTTCCAAAGTAACTAAAAAAATATTTTTTTTTCCAAAGTAACTAAAAAAGTAACTTTTTTTCCAAAGTAACTAAAAAAATATTTTTTTTTCCAAAGTAACTAAAAAAATATTTTTTTTCCAAAGTAACTAAAAAAATATTTTTTTTTCCAAAGTAACTAAAAAAATATTTTTTTTTCCAAAGAAACTAAAAAAATATTTTTTTTTCCAAAGTAACTAAAAAATTATTTTTTTTCCAAAGTAACTAAAAAAATATTTTTTTTTTCCAAAGTAACTAAAAAAGTAACTTTTTTTCCAAAGTAACTAAAAAAATATTTTTTTTTCCAAAGTAACTAAAAAAATATTTTTTTTCCAAAGTAACTAAAAAAATATTTTTTTTTCCAAAGTAACTAAAAAAATATTTTTTTTTCCAAAGTAACTAAAAAAGTAACTTTTTTTCCAAAGTAACTAAAAAAATATTTTTTTTTCCAAAGTAACTAAAAAAATATTTTTTTTCCAAAGTAACTAAAAAAATATTTTTTTTTCCAAAGTAACTAAAAAAATATTTTTTTTTCCAAAGAAACTAAAAAAATATTTTTTTTTCCAAAGTAACTAAAAAATTATTTTTTTTCCAAAGTAACTAAAAAAATTTTTTTTTTCCAAAGTAACTAAAAAAATAATTTTTTTTCCAAAGTAACAAAAAAAATAATTTTTTTTCCAAAGTAACTAAAAAAATATATTTTTTTCCAAAGTAACTAAAAAAATATTTTTTTTTCCAAAGAAACTAAAAAAATATTTTTTTTTCCAAAGTAACTAAAAAAATTTTTTTTTTTGAAAAGTAACTAAAAAAATATTTTTTTTTCCAAAGAAAATAAAAAAAATTATTTTTTTTCCAAAGTAACTAAAAAAATATTTTTTTTTCCAAAGTAACTAAAAAAATATTTTTTTTTCCAAAGTAACTAAAAAAGTAACTTTTTTTCCAAAGTAACTAAAAAAATATTTTTTTTTCCAAAGTAACTAAAAAAATATTTTTTTTTCCAAAGTAACTAAAAAAGTAACTTTTTTTCCAAAGTAACTAAAAAAATATTTTTTTTTCCAAAGTAACTAAAAAAGTAACTTTTTTTCCAAAGTAACTAAAAAAATATTTTTTTTTCCAAAGTAACTAAAAAAATATTTTTTTTCCAAAGTAACTAAAAAAATATTTTTTTTTCCAAAGTAACTAAAAAAATATTTTTTTTTCCAAAGTAACTAAAAAAGTAACTTTTTTTCCAAAGTAACTAAAAAAATATTTTTTTTTCCAAAGTAACTAAAAAAGTAACTTTTTTTCCAAAGTAACTAAAAAAATATTTTTTTTTCCAAAGTAACTAAAAAAATATTTTTTTTCCAAAGTAACTAAAAAAATATTTTTTTTTCCAAAGTAACTAAAAAAATATTTTTTTTTCCAAAGAAACTAAAAAAATATTTTTTTTTCCAAAGTAACTAAAAAAGTAACTTTTTTTCCAAAGTAACTAAAAAAATATTTTTTTTTCCAAAGTAACTAAAAAAATATTTTTTTTCCCAAAGAAACTAAAAAAATATTTTTTTTTCCAAAGTAACTAAAAAAGTAACTTTTTTTCCAAAGTAACTAAAAAAATATTTTTTTTTCCAAAGTAACTAAAAAAATATTTTTTTTCCAAAGTAACTAAAAAAGTAACTTTTTTTCCAAAGTAACTAAAAAAATATTTTTTTTTCCAAAGTAACTAAAAAAATATTTTTTTTTCCAAAGTAACTAAAAAAATATTTTTTTTTCCAAAGTAACTAAAAAAATATTTTTTTTTCCAAAGAAACTAAAAAAATATTTTTTTTCCAAAGTAACTAAAAAAATATTTTTTTTTCCAAAGTAACTAAAAAAGTAACTTTTTTTCCAAAGTAACTAAAAAAATATTTTTTTTTCCAAAGTAACTAAAAAAGTAACTTTTTTTCCAAAGTAACTAAAAAAATATTTTTTTTTCCAAAGTAACTAAAAAAATATTTTTTTTTCCAAAGAAACTAAAAAAATATTTTTTTTTCCAAAGTAACTAAAAAAATATTTTTTTTTCCAAAGTAACTAAAAAAATATTTTTTTTACCAAAGAAACTAAAAAAATATTTTTTTTTCCAAAGTAACTAAAAAAATTTTTTTTTTCCAAAGTAACTAAAAAAAAAATTTTTTTTCCAAAGTAACTAAAAAAATAATTTTTTTTCCAAAGTAACAAAAAAAATATTTTTTTTTCCAAAGTAACTAAAAAAATATATTTTTTTCCAAAGTAACTAAAAAAGTAACTTTTTTTCCAAAGTAACTAAAAAAATATTTTTTTTTCCAAAGTAACTAAAAAAATATTTTTTTTTCCAAAGTAACTAAAAAATATTTTTTTTTCCAAAGTAACTAAAATTTTTTTTTTTTTTCCAAAGTAACAAAAAAAATATATTTTTTTCCAAAGTAACTAAAAAAATATTTTTTTTTCCAAAGTAACTAAAAAAATATTTTTTTTTCCAAAGAAACTAAAAAAAATTTTTTTTTTCCAAAGTAACTAAAAAAATATTTTTTTTTCCAAAGTAACTAAAAAAATATTTTTTTTTCCAAAGTAACAAAAAAAATATTTTTTTTTCCAAAGTAACTAAAAAAATATTTTTTTTTTCCAAAGTAACTAAAAAAAGTAACTTTTTTTCCAAAGTAACTAAAAAAATATTTTTTTTCCAAAGTAACAAAAAAAATATTTTTTTTCCCAAAGTAACTAAAAAAATATTTTTTTTTCCAAAGTAACTAAAAAAATAAAAAAAATTTCCAAAGTAACAAAAAAAATATTTTTTTTTCCAAACTAACTAAAAAAATATTTTTTTTTCCAAAGTAACTAAAAAAATATTTTTTTTTCCAATAACTAAAAAAATATTTTTTTTTCCAAAGTAACTAAAAAAATATTTTTTTTCCCAAAGAAACTAAAAAAATATTTTTTTTTCCAAAGTAACTAAAAAAAAATTTTTTTTCCAATAACTAAAAAAATATTTTTTTTTCCAAAGTAACTAAAAAAATATTTTTTTTCCCAAAGAAACTAAAAAAATATTTTTTTTTCCAAAGTAACTAAAAAAAAATTTTTTTCCAAAGAAACTAAAAAAAATTATTTTTTTCCAAAGTAATTAAAATTTTTTTTTTTTTCCAAAGTAACTAAAACATTTTTTTTTCCAAAGTAACTAAAAAAATATTTTTTTTTCCAAAGTAACAAAAAAAATATTTTTTTTTCCAAAGTAACTAAAAAAATATTTTTTTTTCCAAAGTAACTAAAAAAGTAACTTTTTTTCCAAAGTAACTAAAAAAATATTTTTTTTTCCAAAGTAACTAAAAAAGTAACTTTTTTTCCAAAGTAACTAAAAAAATATTTTTTTTTCCAAAGTAACTAAAAAAATATTTTTTTTCCAAAGTAACTAAAAAAATATTTTTTTTTCCAAAGTAACTAAAAAAATATTTTTTTTTCCAAAGTAACTAAAAAAATATTTTTTTTTCCAAAGAAACTAAAAAAATATTTTTTTTCCAAAGTAACTAAAAAAATATTTTTTTTTCCAAAGTAACTAAAAAAATATTTTTTTTTCCAAAGTAACTAAAAAAATATTTTTTTTCCAAAGTAACTAAAAAAAAAAAAAAATTTCCAAAGAAACTAAAAAAATATTTTTTTTTCCAAAGTAACTAAAAAAATATTTTTTTTTCCAAAGTAACTAAAAAAATATTTTTTTTTCCAAAGTAACAAAAAAAATATTTTTTTTTCCAAAGTAACTAAAAAAATATTTTTTTTTCCAAAGTAACTAAAAAAGTAACTTTTTTTCCAAAGTAACTAAAAAAATATTTTTTTTTCCAAAGAAACAAAAAAAATATTTTTTTTTCCAAAGTAACTAAAAAAATATTTTTTTTTCCAAAGTAACTAAAAAAATATTTTTTTTTCCAAAGTAACTAAAAAAATATTTTTTTTCCAAAGTAACTAAAAAAATATATTTTTTTCCAAAGAAACAAAAAAAATATTTTTTTTTCCAAAGTAACTAAAAAAATATTTTTTTTTCCAAAGTAACTAAAAAAATATTTTTTTTTCCAAAGAAACTAAAAAAATATTTTTTTTCCAAAGTAACTAAAAAAAATTTTTTTTTTCCAAAGTAACTAAAAAAATATTTTTTTTTCCAAAGTAACTAAAAAAATATTTTTTTTTCCAAAGTAACTAAAAAAAAAATTTTTTTTCCAAAGAAACTAAAAAAAATTTTTTTTTCCAAAGTAACTAAAAAAATATTTTTTTTTCCAAAGTAACTAAAAAAATATTTTTTTTTCCAAAGAAACTAAAAAAATATTTTTTTTTCCAAAGTAACTAAAAAATTTTTTTTTTTTGAAAAGTAACTAAAAATTTTTTTTTTTTTCCAAAGAAACTAAAAAAAATTATTTTTTTTCCAAAGTAACTAAAAAAATATTTTTTTTTCCAAAGTAACTAAAAAAATATTTTTTTTTCCAAAGTAACTTAAAAAAGTAACTTTTTTTCCAAAGTAACTAAAAAAATATTTTTTTTTCCAAAGTAACTAAAAAAATATTTTTTTTTCCAAAGTAACTAAAAAAGTAACTTTTTTTCCAAAGTAACTAAAAAAATATTTTTTTTTCCAAAGTAACTAAAAAAGTAACTTTTTTTCCAAAGTAACTAAAAAAATTTTTTTTTTTCCAAAGTAACTAAAAAAATATTTTTTTTCCAAAGTAACTAAAAAAATATTTTTTTTTCCAAAGAAACTAAAAAAATATTTTTTTTTCCAAAGTAACTAAAAAAGTAACTTTTTTTCCAAAGTAACTAAAAAAATATTTTTTTTTCCAAAGTAACTAAAAAAATATTTTTTTTTCCAAAGTAACTAAAAAAATATTTTTTTTTCCAAAGTAACTAAAAAAATAATTTTTTTTCCAAAGTAACAAAAAAAATAATTTTTTTTCCAAAGTAACTAAAAAATATATATTTTTTTCCAAAGTAACTAAAAAAATATTTTTTTTTCCAAAGTAACTAAAAAAATAATTTTTTTTCCAAAGAAACTAAAAAAAAATATTTTTTTTCCAAAGTAACTAAAAAAATATTTTTTTTTCCAAAGTAACTAAAAAAATAATTTTTTTTCCAAAGTAACAAAAAAAATATTTTTTTTTCCAAAGTAACTAAAAAAATATTTTTTTTTCCAAAGAAACTAAAAAAATATTTTTTTTTCCAAAGTAACTAAAAAAATTTTTTTTTTTCCAAAGTAACTAAAAAAAAATTTTTTTTCCAAAGTAACTAAAAAAATAATTTTTTTTCCAAAGTAACAAAAAAAATAATTTTTTTTCCAAAGTAACTAAAAAAATATATTTTTTTCCAAAGTAACTAAAAAAATATTTTTTTTTCCAAAGTAACTAAAAAAATATTTTTTTTTCCAAAGTAACTAAAAAAATATTTTTTTTTCCAAAGAAACTAAAAAAAATATTTTTTTTTCCAAAGTAACTAAAAAAATTTTTTTTTTTCCAAAGTAACTAAAAAAAATTTTTTTTTCCAAAGTAACTAAAAAAATAATTTTTTTTCCAAAGTAACAAAAAAAATAATTTTTTTTCCAAAGTAACTAAAAAAATATATTTTTTTCCAAAGTAACTAAAAAAATATTTTTTTTTCCAAAGTAACTAAAAAAATATTTTTTTTTCCAAAGTAACAAAAAAAATATTTTTTTTTCCAAAGTAACTAAAAAAATATATTTTTTTCCAAAGTAACTAAAAAAGTAACTTTTTTTCCAAAGTAACTAAAAAAATATTTTTTTTTCCAAAGTAACTAAAAAAATTATTTTTTTTCCAAAGAAACTAAAAAAAAATATTTTTTTTCCAAAGTAACTAAAAAAATATTTTTTTTTCCAAAGTAACTAAAAAAATATTTTTTTTTCCAAAGTAACAAAAAAAATATTTTTTTTTCCAAAGTAACTAAAAAAATATTTTTTTTTCCAAAGTAACTAAAAAAGTAACTTTTTTTCCAAAGTAACTAAAAAAATATTTTTTTTTCCAAAGTAACTAAAAAAATATGTTTTTTTCCAAAGTAACTAAAAAAATATTTATTTTTCCAAAGTAACTAAAAAAATATTTTTTTTTCCAAAGAAACTAAAAAAATATTTTTTTTTCCAAAGTAACTAAAATAATATTTTTTTTTCTAAAGTAACTAAAAAAATATTTTTTTTTCCAAAGTAACTAAAAAATATTTTTTTTTCCAAAGAAACTAAAAAAAATTATTTTTTTCCAAAGTAACTAAAAAAATTTTTTTTTTTCCAAAGTAACAAAAAAAATATTTTTTTTTCCAAAGTAACTAAAAAAATATTTTTTTTTCCAAAGTAACTAAAAAAGTAACTTTTTTTCCAAAGTAACTAAAAAAAAAAAAAATTTTCCAAAGTAACTAAAAAATTTTTTTTTTTCCAAAGTAACTAAAAAAATATTTTTTTTTCCAAAGTAACTAAAAAAATATTTTTTTTTCCAAAGTAACTAAAAAAATATTTTTTTTTCCAAAGTAACTAAAAAAATATTTTTTTTTCCAAAGTAACTAAAAAAGTAACTTTTTTTCCAAAGTAACTAAAAAAATATTTTTTTTTCCAAAGTAACTAAAAAAGTAACTTTTTTTCCAAAGTAACAAAAAAAATATTTTTTTTTCCAAAGTAACAAAAAAAATATTTTTTTTTCCAAAGTAACTAAAAAAGTAACTTTTTTTTCCAAAGTAACTAAAAAAATATTTTTTTTTCCAAAGAAACTAAAAAATTTTTTTTTTTTCCAAAGTAACTAAAAAATTTTTTTTTTTTGAAAAGTAACTAAAACAATTATTTTTTTCCAAAGAAACTAAAAAAATTTTTTTTTTTTCCAAAGTAACTAAAAAAAAATTTTTTTTCCAAAGTAACTAAAAAAATATTTTTTTTTCCAAAGTAACAAAAAAAATATTTTTTTTTCCAAAGTAACAAAAAAAATATTTTTTTTTCCAAAGTAACTAAAAAAATTTTTTTTTTCCAAAGTAACTAAAAAATTATTTTTTTTCCAAAGTAACTAAAAAAAAATTTTTTTTTTCCAAAGTAACTAAAAAATTTTTTTTTTTTCCAAAGTAACTAAAAAAATATTTTTTTTTCCAAAGTAACTAAAAAAGTAACTTTTTTTCCAAAGTAACTAAAAAAATATTTTTTTTTCCAAAGTAACTAAAAAAATATTTTTTTTTCCAAAGTAACTAAAAAAATATTTTTTTTTCCAAAGTAACTAAAAAAATATTTTTTTTTCCAAAGTAACTAAAAAAATATTTTTTTTTCCAAAGAAACAAAAAAAATATTTTTTTTTCCCAAAGTAACTAAAAAAATATTTTTTTTTCCAAAGTAACTAAAAAAAAAAAAAAAATTCCAAAGAAACTAAAAAAAATTTTTTTTTTCCAAAGTAACTAAAAAAATATTTTTTTTTCCAAAGTAACTAAAAAATATATTTTTTTCCAAAGTAACAAAAAAAAATTTTTTTTTTCCAAAGTAACTAAAAAAATATTTTTTTTTCCAAAGTAACTAAAAAAAATTTTTTTTTTCCAAAGTAACTAAAAAAGTAACTTTTTTTCCAAAGTAACTAAAAAAATATTTTTTTTTCCAAAGTAACTAAAAAAATATTTTTTTTTCCAAAGTAACTAAAAAAATATTTTTTTTTCCAAAGTAACTAAAAAAATATTTTTTTTTCCAAAGTAACTAAAAAAATAATTTTTTTTCCAAAGTAACAAAAAAAATAATTTTTTTTCCAAAGTAACTAAAAAATATATATTTTTTTCCAAAGTAACTAAAAAAATATTTTTTTTTCCAAAGTAACTAAAAAAATATTTTTTTTTCCAAAGAAACTAAAAAAATATATTTTTTTTCCAAAGTAACTAAAAAAATATTTTTTTTTCCAAAGTAACTAAAAAAATAATTTTTTTTCCAAAGTAACAAAAAAAATATTTTTTTTTCCAAAGTAACTAAAAAAATATTTTTTTTTCCAAAGAAACTAAAAAAATATTTTTTTTTCCAAAGTAACTAAAAAATTTTTTTTTTTCCAAAGTAACTAAAAAAATATTTTTTTTTCCAAAGTAACTAAAAAAGTAACTTTTTTTCCAAAGTAACAAAAAAAATATTTTTTTTTCCAAAGTAACAAAAAAAATATTTTTTTTTCCAAAGTAACTAAAAAAGTAACTTTTTTTCCAAAGTAACTAAAAAAATATTTTTTTTTCCAAAGAAACTAAAAAAATATTTTTTTTTCCAAAGTAACTAAAAAAATTTTTTTTTTGAAAAGTAACTAAAACAATTATTTTTTTCCAAAGAAACTAAAAAAAATTTTTTTTTTTTCCAAAGTAACTAAAAAAATATTTTTTTTTCCAAAGTAACTAAAAAAATATTTTTTTTTCCAAAGTAACAAAAAAAATATTTTTTTTTCCAAAGTAACAAAAAAAATATTTTTTTTTCCAAAGTAACTAAAAAATTTTTTTTTTCCAAAGTAACTAAAAATTATTTTTTTTCCAAAGTAACTAAAAAAATTTTTTTTTTCCAAAGTAACTAAAAAAAATTTTTTTTTCCAAAGTAACTAAAAAAATATTTTTTTTTTCCAAAGTAACTAAAAAGTAACTTTTTTTCCAAAGTAACTAAAAAATTTTTTTTTTTCCAAAGTAACTAAAAAAATATTTTTTTTTCCAAAGTAACTAAAAAATATTTTTTTTTTCCAAAGAAACAAAAAAAATATTTTTTTTCCCAAAGTAACTAAAAAATATTTTTTTTTCCAAAGTAACTAAAAAAAAAAAAAAAATTCCAAAGAAACTAAAAAAAAATTTTTTTTTCCAAAGTAACTAAAAAAATTTTTTTTTTTCCAAAGTAACTAAAAAATATATTTTTTTCCAAAGTAACAAAAAAAAATTTTTTTTTCCCAAAGTAACTAAAAAAATATTTTTTTTTTCCAAAGTAACTAAAAAAAAAAAAAAAAATTCCAAAGAAACTAAAAAAAATTTTTTTTTTCCAAAGTAACTAAATTTTTTTTTTTTTTTCCAAAGTAACTAAAAAAGTAACTTTTTTTCCAAAGTAACTAAAAAAATATTTTTTTTTCCAAAGTAACTAAAAAAATATTTTTTTTCCAAAGTAACTAAAAAAATATTTTTTTTTCCAAAGTAACTAAAAAAATATTTTTTTTTCCAAAGTAACTAAAAAAATATTTTTTTTCCAAAGTAACTAAAAAAATATTTTTTTTTCCAAAGAAACTAAAAAAATATTTTTTTTTCCAAAGTAACTAAAAAAAAAAAAAATTTTCCAAAGTAACAAAAAAATTTTTTTTTTTTCCAAAGTAACTAAAAAATTTTTTTTTTTCCAAAGAAACTAAAAAAAATTATTTTTTTCCAAAGTAACTAAAAATTTTTTTTTTTTCCAAAGTAACTAAAACATTTTTTTTTTCCAAAGTAACTAAAAAAATATTTTTTTTTCCAAAGTAACAAAATTTTTTTTTTTTTTCCAAAGTAACTAAAAAAATATTTTTTTTTCCAAAGTAACTAAAAAAGTAACTTTTTTTCCAAAGTAACTAAAAAAATATTTTTTTTTCCAAAGTAACTAAAAAAGTAACTTTTTTTCCAAAGTAACTAAAAAAATATTTTTTTTTCCAAAGTAACTAAAAAAATATTTTTTTTCCAAAGTAACTAAAAAAATATTTTTTTTTCCAAAGTAACTAAAAAAATATTTTTTTTTCCAAAGTAACTAAAAAAATATTTTTTTTCCCAAAGAAACTAAAAAAATATTTTTTTTCCAAAGTAACTAAAAAAATATTTTTTTTTCCAAAGTAACTAAAAAAATATTTTTTTTTCCAAAGTAACTAAAAAAATTTTTTTTTTCCAAAGTAACTAAAAAAATATTTTTTTTTCCAAAGTAACTAAAAAAGTAACTTTTTTTCCAAAGTAACTAAAAAAATATTTTTTTTTCCAAAGTAACTAAAAAAATATTTTTTTTTTCCAAAGTAACTAAAAAAATATTTTTTTTTCCAAAGTAACTAAAAAATTTTTTTTTTTCCAAAGTAACAAAAAAAATTTTTTTTTTTTCCAAAGTAACTAAAAAAATATTTTTTTTCCAAAGTAACTAAAAAAGTAACTTTTTTTCCAAAGTAACTAAAAAAATATTTTTTTTTCCAAAGTAACTAAAAAAATATTTTTTTTTCCAAAGTAACTAAAAAAATATTTTTTTTCCCAAAGTAACTAAAAAAATATATTTTTTTTCCAAAGTAACTAAAAAAATATTTTTTTTCCAAAGTAACTAAAAATATTTTTTTTTTTCCAAAGTAACTAAAACATTTTTTTTTCCAAAGTAACTAAAAAAATATTTTTTTTTCCAAAGTAACAAAAATTTTTTTTTTTTTTCCAAAGTAACTAAAAAAATTTTTTTTTTTCCAAAGTAACTAAAAAAGTAACTTTTTTTCCAAAGTAACTAAAAAAATATATTTTTTTCCAAAGTAACTAAAAAAGTAACTTTTTTTCCAAAGTAACTAAAAAAATATTTTTTTTTCCAAAGTAACTAAAAAAATATTTTTTTTTCCAAAGTAACTAAAAAAATATTTTTTTTTCCAAAGTAACTAAAAAAAAAAATTTTTTTCCAAAGTAACTAAAAAAATATTTTTTTTTCCAAAGTAACTAAAAAAATATTTTTTTTTCCAAAGTAACTAAAAAAATATTTTTTTTTCCAAAGAAACTAAAAAAATATTTTTTTTTCCAAAGTAACTAAAAATTTTTTTTTTTTTCCAAAGTAACTAAAAAAATATTTTTTTTCCAAAGTAACAAAAAAAATATTTTTTTTTCCAAAGTAACAAAAAAAATATTTTTTTTTCCAAAGTAACTAAAAAAATATTTTTTTTCCAAAGTAACTAAAAAAGTAACTTTTTTTCCAAAGTAACTAAAAAAATATTTTTTTTTCCAAAGTAACTAAAAAATTTTTTTTTTTTCCAAAGTAACTAAAAAAGAAAAGTAACTTTTTTCCAAAGTAACTAAAAAAATATTTTTTTTCCAAAGTAACTAAAAATTTTTTTTTTTTCCAAAGTAACTAAAAAAGTAACTTTTTTTCCAAAGTAACTAAAAAAATATATTTTTTTCCAAAGTACTAAAAAAATATTTTTTTTTCCAAAGTAACTAAAAAAATATTTTTTTTTCCAAAGTAACAAAAAAAATATTTTTTTTCCAAAGTAACTAAAAAAATATTTTTTTTTCCAAAGTAACTAAAAAAATATTTTTTTTTCCAAAGAAACTAAAAAAATATTTTTTTTCCAAAGTAACTAAAAAAAAAAAAAAAATTCCAAAGTAACAAAAAAAAAAAAAAATTTTCCAAAGTAACTAAAAAATATATTTATTCCAAAGAAACTAAAAAAAATTATTTTTTTCCAAAGTAACTAAAAAAAATTTTTTTTCCAAAGTAACTAAAACATTTTTTTTTCCAAAGTAACTAAAAAAATAATTTTTTTTCCAAAGTAACAAAAAAAATATTTTTTTTTCCAAAGTAACTAAAAAATATTTTTTTTCCAAAGTAACTAAAAAAAGTAACTTTTTTTCCAAAGTAACTAAAAAAATATTTTTTTTTCAAAGTAACTAAAAAAGTAACTTTTTTTCCAAGTAACTAAAAAAAATTTTTTTTCCAAAGTAACTAAAAAAATATTTTTTTTCCAAAGAAACTAAAAAATATTTTTTTCCAAGTAACTAAAAAAATATTTTTTTTTCCAAAGTAACTAAAAAAATATTTTTTTTTCCAAAGTAACTAAAAAAATATTTTTTTTCCAAAGTAACTAAAAAAAAAAAAAAAATTCCAAAGAAACTAAAAAAAATTTTTTTTCAAAGTAACTAAAAAAATATTTTTTTTTCCAAAGTAACTAAAAAAATATTTTTTTTTCCAAAGTAACTAAAAAAATATTTTTTTTTCCAAAGTAACTAAAAAAATATTTTTTTTTCCAAAGTAACTAAAAAAGTAACTTTTTTTCCAAAGTAACTAAAAAAATATTTTTTTTTCCAAAGTAACTAAAAAATATTTTTTTTTCCAAAGTAACTAAAAAAATATTTTTTTTTCCAAAGTAACTAAAAAAATATTTTTTTTTCCAAAGAAACAAAAAAAATATTTTTTTTTCCAAAGTAACAAAAAAAATATTTTTTTTTCCAAAGTAACTAAAAAAATATTTTTTTTTCCAAAGAAACTAAAAAAATATTTTTTTCCAAAGTAACTAAAAAAATTTTTTTTTTCCAAAGTAACTAAAAAAATATTTTTTTTCCAAAGTAACTAAAAAAATATTTTTTTTTCCAAAGTAACTAAAAAAAATTTTTTTTTCCAAGAAACTAAAAAAAATTTTTTTTTCCAAAGTAACTAAAAAAATTTTTTTTTTCCAAAGTAACTAAAAAAATATATTTTTTTCCAAAGAAACTAAAAAAATATTTTTTTTCCAAAGTAACTAAAAAAATTTTTTTTTTGAAAAGTAACTAAAAAAATATTTTTTTTCCAAAGTAACTAAAAAAATATTTTTTTTCCATAGTAACTAAAAAAGTAACTTTTTTTCCAAAGTAACTAAAAAAATATTTTTTTTTCCAAAGTAACTAAAAAAATATTTTTTTTTCCAAAGTAACAAAAAAAATATTTTTTTTCCAAAGTAACTAAAAAAATATTTTTTTTTCCAAAGTAACTAAAAAGTAACTTTTTTCCAAAGTAACTAAAAAAATATTTTTTTTCCAAAGTAACTAAAACAATATGTTTTTTCCAAAGTAACTAAAAAAATATTTTTTTTTCCAAAGTAACTAAAAAAATATTTTTTTTCCAAAGAAACTAAAAAAATATTTTTTTTTCCAAAGTAACTAAAAAAATTTTTTTTTTCCAAAGTAACTAAAATAATATTTTTTTTTCTAAAGTAACTAAAAAAATATTTTTTTTCCAAAGTAACTAAAAAATATTTTTTTTTCCAAAGAAACTAAAAAAAATTATTTTTTTCCAAAGTAACTAAAAAAAATTTTTTTTTCCAAAGTAACAAAAAAATTTTTTTTTTCCAAAGTAACTAAAAAAATTTTTTTTTTCCAAAGTAACTAAAAAAGTAACTTTTTTTCCAAAGTAACTAAAAAAAAAAATTTTTTCCAAAGTAACTAAAAAAATTTTTTTTTCCAAAGTAACTAAAAAATATTTTTTTTTCCAAAGTAACTAAAACAATATGTTTTTTCAAAGTAACTAAAAAAATATTTTTTTTTCCAAAGTAACTAAAAAAATATTTTTTTTTCCAAAGAAACTAAAAAAATATTTTTTTTTCCAAAGTAACTAAAAAAATTTTTTTTTTTCCAAAGTAACTAAAATAATATTTTTTTTTCTAAAGTAACTAAAAAAATATTTTTTTTCCAAAGTAACTAAAAAATATTTTTTTTTCCAAAGAAACTAAAAAAAATTATTTTTTTCCAAAGTAACTAAAAAAAATTTTTTTTTCCAAAGTAACAAAAAAAATATTTTTTTTCCAAAGTAACTAAAAAAATATTTTTTTTCCAAAGTAACTAAAAAAGTAACTTTTTTTCCAAAGTAACTAAAAAAAAATTTTTTTTCCAAAGTAACTAAAAAAATTTTTTTTTTCCAAAGTAACTAAAAAAATATTTTTTTCCAAAGTAACTAAAAAAATATTTTTTTTTTCAAAGTAACTAAAAAAATATTTTTTTTTCCAAAGAAACAAAAAAAATATTTTTTTTTCCAAAGTAACTAAAAAAATATATTTTTTCCAAGTAACTAAAAAAATATTTTTTTTTCCAAAGTAACTAAAAAATTTTTTTTTTTTTCCAAAGTAACTAAAATAATATTTTTTTTTCCAAAGTAACTAAAAAAATATTTTTTTTTCCAAAGTAACTAAAAAAATATTTTTTTTTCCAAAGTAACTAAAAAAATATTTTTTTTTCCAAAGAACTAAAAAAATATTTTTTTTTCCAAAGTAACTAAAAAAAAAAAAAAAATTCCAAAGTAACAAAAAAAAAAAAAATTTTCCAAAGTAACTAAAAAATATATTTATTTCCAAAGAAACTAAAAAAAATTATTTTTTTCCAAAGTAACTAAAAAAATTTTTTTTTCCAAAGTAACTAAAACATTTTTTTTTCCAAAGTAACTAAAAAATAATTTTTTTTCCAAAGTAACAAAAAAAATATTTTTTTTTTCCAAAGTAACTAAAAAAATATTTTTTTTCCAAAGTAACTAAAAAAGTAACTTTTTTTCCAAAGTAACTAAAAAATATTTTTTTTTCCAAAGTAACTAAAAAAGTAACTTTTTTTCCAAAGTAACTAAAAAAAATTTTTTTTTTCAAAGTAACTAAAAAAATATTTTTTTTTCCAAAGAAACTAAAAAAATATTTTTTTTCCAAAGTAACTAAAAAAATATTTTTTTTCCAAAGTAACTAAAAAAAATTTTTTTTCCAAAGTAACTAAAAAAATATTTTTTTTCCAAAGTAACTAAAAAAAAAAAAAAAATTCCAAAGAAACTAAAAAAAAAATTTTTCCAAAGTAACTAAAAAAATTTTTTTTCCAAAGTAACTAAAAAAATATTTTTTTTTCCAAAGTAACAAAAAAATATTTTTTTTCCAAAGTAACTAAATTAAAAAATATTTTTTTTCCAAAGTAACTAAAAAAGTAACTTTTTTTCCAAAGTAACTAAAAAAATATTTTTTTTTCCAAAGTAACTAAAAAAATATTTTTTTTTCCAAAGTAACTAAAAAAATATTTTTTTTTCCAAAGTAACTAAAAAAATATTTTTTTTTCCAAAGAAACAAAAAAAATATTTTTTTTTCCAAAGTAACTAAAAAAATATTTTTTTTTCCAAAGTAACTAAAAAAATATTTTTTTTTCCAAAGAAACTAAAAAAATATTTTTTTTCCAAAGTAACTAAAAAAAATTTTTTTTTCCAAAGTAACTAAAAAAATATTTTTTTTCCAAAGTAACTAAAAAAATATTTTTTTTTCCAAAGTAACTAAAAAAAAATTTTTTTTCCAAGAAACTAAAAAAATTTTTTTTTTTTCCAAAGTAACTAAAAAAATTTTTTTTTTTCCAAAGTAACTAAAAAAATATATTTTTTTCCAAAGAAACTAAAAAAATATTTTTTTTTCCAAAGTAACTAAAAAAATTTTTTTTTTTGAAAAGTAACTAAAAAAAAAATTTTTTTTCCAAAGAAACTAAAAAAAATTATTTTTTTTCCAAAGTAACTAAAAAAATATTTTTTTTTCCAAAGTAACTAAAAAAATATTTTTTTTCCAAAGTAACTAAAAAAGTAACTTTTTTTCCAAAGTAACTAAAAAATATTTTTTTTTCCAAAGTAACTAAAAAAATATTTTTTTTTCCAAAGTAACAAAAAAAATATTTTTTTTCCAAAGTAACTAAAAAAATATTTTTTTTCCAAAGTAACTAAAAAAGTAACTTTTTTTCCAAAGTAACTAAAAAATATTTTTTTTTCCAAAGTAACTAAAACAATATGTTTTTTCCAAAGTAACTAAAAAAATATTTTTTTTTCCAAAGTAACTAAAAAAATATTTTTTTTCCAAAGAAACTAAAAAAATATTTTTTTTTCCAAAGTAACTAAAAAAATTTTTTTTTTTCCAAAGTAACTAAAATAATATTTTTTTTTCTAAAGTAACTAAAAAAATATTTTTTTTTCCAAAGTAACTAAAAAATATTTTTTTTTCCAAAGAAACTAAAAAAATTATTTTTTTCCAAAGTAACTAAAAAAATTTTTTTTTTCCAAAGTAACAAAAAAATTTTTTTTTTTTCCAAAGTAACTAAAAAAATTTTTTTTTTCCAAAGTAACTAAAAAAGTAACTTTTTTTCCAAAGTAACTAAAAAATTTTTTTTTTTCCAAAGTAACTAAAAAAATTTTTTTTTCCAAAGTAACTAAAAAAATATTTTTTTTTCCAAAGTAACTAAAACAATATGTTTTTTCCAAAGTAACTAAAAAAATATTTTTTTTTCCAAAGAAACTAAAAAAATATTTTTTTTTCCAAAGTAACTAAAAAATTTTTTTTTTTTCCAAAGTAACTAAAATAATATTTTTTTTTCTAAAGTAACTAAAAAAATATTTTTTTTCCAAAGTAACTAAAAAATATTTTTTTTTCCAAAGAAACTAAAAAAAATTATTTTTTTCCAAAGTAACTAAAAAAAATTTTTTTTTCCAAAGTAACAAAAAAATATTTTTTTTTCCAAAGTAACTAAAAAAATTTTTTTTTTTCCAAAGTAACTAAAAAAGTAACTTTTTTTCCAAAGTAACTAAAAAAAAAAAATTTTTTTCCAAAGTAACTAAAAATTTTTTTTTTCCAAAGTAACTAAAAAAATATTTTTTTTTCCAAAGTAACTAAAAAAATATTTTTTTTTTCCAAAGTAACTAAAAAATATTTTTTTTTCCAAAGAAACAAAAAAAATATTTTTTTTTCCAAAGTAACTAAAAAAATATTTTTTTTTCCAAAGTAACTAAAAAAATATTTTTTTTTCCAAAGTAACTAAAAATTTTTTTTTTTTTCCAAAGTAACTAAAATAATATTTTTTTTTCCAAAGTAACTAAAAAAATATTTTTTTTTCCAAAGTAACTAAAAAAATATTTTTTTTTCCAAAGAAACAAAAAAAATATTTTTTTTTCCAAAGTAACAAAAAAAATATTTTTTTTTCCAAAGTAACTAAAAAAATATTTTTTTTCCAAAGAAACTAAAAAAATATTTTTTTTCCAAAGTAACTAAAAAAAAATTTTTTTTTTCCAAAGTAACTAAAAAAATATTTTTTTTTCCAAAGTAACTAAAAAATATTTTTTTTTCCAAAGTAACTAAAAAAAAATTTTTTTTTCCAAAGAAACTAAAAAAAATTTTTTTTTTCCAAAGTAACTAAAAAAATTTTTTTTTTTCCAAAGTAACTAAAAAATATATTTTTTTCCAAAGAAACTAAAAAAATATTTTTTTTTCCAAAGTAACTAAAAAAATTTTTTTTTTTGAAAGTAACTAAAAAAAAAAATTTTTTTCCAAAGAAACTAAAAAAATTATTTTTTTTCCAAAGTAACTAAAAAAATATTTTTTTTTTCCAAAGTAACTAAAAAAATATTTTTTTTCCAAAGTAACTAAAAAAGTAACTTTTTTTCCAAAGTAACTAAAAAAATATTTTTTTTTCCAAAGTAACTAAAAAAATATTTTTTTTTCCAAAGTAACAAAAAAAATATTTTTTTTCCAAAGTAACTAAAAAAATATTTTTTTTTCCAAAGTAACTAAAAAAGTAACTTTTTTTCCAAAGTAACTAAAAAAATATTTTTTTTTCCAAAGTAACTAAAACAATATGTTTTTTCCAAAGTAACTAAAAAAATATTTTTTTTTCCAAAGTAACTAAAAAATATTTTTTTTTCCAAAGAAACTAAAAAAATATTTTTTTTCCAAAGTAACTAAAAATTTTTTTTTTTTTTCCAAAGTAACTAAAATAATATTTTTTTTTCTAAAGTAACTAAAAAAATATTTTTTTTTCCAAAGTAACTAAAAAATATTTTTTTTTCCAAAGAAACTAAAAAAAATTATTTTTTTCCAAAGTAACTAAAAAAAATTTTTTTTTTCCAAGTAACAAAAAAAATATTTTTTTTTCCAAGTAACTAAAAAAATTTTTTTTTTTCCAAAGTAACTAAAAAAGTCCAAAGTAACTAAAAAAAATTTTTTTTTTTCCAAAGTAACTAAAAAAAATTTTTTTTTCCAAAGTAACTAAAAAAATATTTTTTTTTCCAAAGTAACTAAAAAAATATTTTTTTTTTCCAAAGTAACTAAAAAAATATTTTTTTTTCCAAAGAAACAAAAAAAATATTTTTTTTTCCAAAGTAACTAAAAAAATATATTTTTTTCCAAAGTAACTAAAAAAATATATTTTTTTCCAAAGTAACTAAAAAAATATTTTTTTTTCCAAAGTAACTAAAAAAATATTTTTTTTTCCAAAGTAACTAAAAAAATATTTTTTTTCCAAAGTAACTAAAAAAATATTTTTTTTCCAAAGTAACTAAAAAAAAATTTTTTTTCCAAAGTAACTAAAAAAATATTTTTTTTTCCAAAGAAACTAAAAAAAAATTTTTTTTTCCAAAGTAACTAAAAAATTTTTTTTTTTTCCAAAGTAACAAAAAATTTTTTTTTTTTTCCAAAGTAACTAAAAAAATTTTTTTTCCAAAGAAACTAAAAAAAATTATTTTTTTCCAAAGTAACTAAAAAATTTTTTTTTTTCCAAAGTAACTAAAACATTTTTTTTTTCCAAAGTAACTAAAAAAAATTTTTTTTTTCCAAAGTAACAAAATTTTTTTTTTTTTTTCTAAAGTAACTAAAAAAATTTTTTTTTTTCCAAAGTAACTAAAAAAGTAACTTTTTTTCCAAAGTAACTAAAAAAATTTTTTTTTTTCCAAAGTAACTAAAAAAGTAACTTTTTTTCCAAAGTAACTAAAAAAATATTTTTTTTTCCAAAGTAACTAAAAAAATATTTTTTTTCCAAAGTAACTAAAAAAATATTTTTTTTCCAAAGTAACTAAAAAAATATATTTTTTTCCAAAGTAACTAAAAAAATATTTTTTTTCCCAAAGAAACTAAAAAAATATTTTTTTTCCAAAGTAACTAAAAAAATATTTTTTTTCCCAAAGTAACTAAAAAAATATTTTTTTTTCCAAAGTAACTAAAAAAATATTTTTTTTCCAAAGTAACTAAAAAAATATTTTTTTTTCCAAAGTAACTAAAAAAGTAACTTTTTTTCCAAAGTAACTAAAAAAATATTTTTTTTCCAAAGTAACTAAAACATTTTTTTTTTCCAAAGTAACTAAAAAAATTTTTTTTTTTCCAAAGTAACAAAATTTTTTTTTTTTTTTCCAAAGTAACTAAAATTTTTTTTTTTTTCCAAAGTAACTAAAAAAGTAACTTTTTTTCCAAAGTAACTAAAAAAATATTTTTTTTTCCAAAGTAACTAAAAAAATATTTTTTTTTCCAAAGTAACTAAAAAAAAAAAAAAATTTCCAAAGAAACTAAAAAAAAATTTTTTTTTCCAAAGTAACTAAAAAAATATTTTTTTTTCCAAAGTAACTAAAAAAATATTTTTTTTTCCAAAGTAACAAAAAAAATATTTTTTTTTCCAAAGTAACTAAAAAAATATTTTTTTTTCCAAAGTAACTAAAAAAGTAACTTTTTTTCCAAAGTAACTAAAAAAATATTTTTTTTTCCAAAGTAACTAAAAAAATATTTTTTTTTCCAAAGTAACTAAAAAAATATTTTTTTTTCCAAAGTAACAAAAAAATATTTTTTTTTCCAAAGAAACAAAAAAAATATTTTTTTTTCCAAAGTAACAAAAAAAATATTTTTTTTTCCAAAGTAACTAAAAAAATATTTTTTTTTCCAAAGAAACTAAAAAAATATTTTTTTTCCAAAGTAACTAAAAAAAATATTTTTTTTCCAAAGTAACAAAAAAAATATTTTTTTTTCCAAAGTAACTAAAAAAATATTTTTTTTTCCAAAGTAACTAAAAAAAAATTTTTTTTTCCAAAGAAACTAAAAAAAAAATTTTTTTTCCAAAGTAACTAAAAAAAAATTTTTTTTTCCAAAGTAACTAAAAAAATATATTTTTTTCCAAAGAAACTAAAAAAATATTTTTTTTTCCAAAGTAACTAAAAAAAATTTTTTTTTTGAAAAGTAACTAAAAAAAAATTTTTTTTTCCAAAGAAACTAAAAAAAATTATTTTTTTTCCAAAGTAACTAAAAAAATATTTTTTTTCCCAAAGTAACTAAAAAAATATTTTTTTTCCAAAGTAACTAAAAAAGTAACTTTTTTTCCAAAGTAACTAAAAAAATATTTTTTTTTCCAAAGTAACTAAAAAAATATTTTTTTTTCCAAAGTAACTAAAAAAGTAACTTTTTTTCCAAAGTAACTTCCAAAGTAACTAAAAAAATATTTTTTTTTCCAAAGTAACTAAAAAAATATTTTTTTTTCCAAAGTAACTAAAAAAGTAACTTTTTTTCCAAAGTAACTAAAAAAATATTTTTTTTTCCAAAGTAACTAAAAAAATATGTTTTTTCCAAAGTAACTAAAAAAATATTTTTTTTTCCAAAGTAACTAAAAAAATATTTTTTTTCCAAAGAAACTAAAAAAATATTTTTTTTTCCAAAGTAACTAAAAAATTTATTTTTTTTCCAAAGTAACTAAAATAATATTTTTTTTCTAAAGTAACTAAAAAAATATTTTTTTTTCCAAAGTAACTAAAAAATATTTTTTTTCCAAAGAAACTAAAAAAAAATATTTTTTTCCAAAGTAACTAAAAAAAATTTTTTTTTCCAAAGTAACAAAAAAAATATTTTTTTTTCCAAAGTAACTAAAAAATTTTTTTTTTTCCAAAGTAACTAAAAAAGTAACTTTTTTTCCAAAGTAACTAAAAAAAAATTTTTTTTTCCAAAGTAACTAAAAAATTTTTTTTTTTCCAAAGTAACTAAAAAAATATTTTTTTTTCCAAGTAACTAAAAAAATATTTTTTTTCCAAAGAAACTAAAAAAATATTTTTTTTTCCAAAGTAACTAAAAAAATTTTTTTTTCCAAAGTACTAAAATAATATTTTTTTCTAAAGTAACTAAAAAAATATTTTTTTTCCAAAGTAACTAAAAAATATTTTTTTTTCCAAAGAAACTAAAAAAAATTATTTTTTCCAAAGTAACTAAAAAAAAATTTTTTTCCAAAGTAACAAAAAAAATTTTTTTTTTTCCAAAGTAACTAAAAAAAATTTTTTTTTCCAAAGTAACTAAAAAAGTAACTTTTTTTCCAAAGTAACTAAAAAAAAAATTTTTTTTCCAAAGTAACTAAAAAAATTTTTTTCCAAAGTAACTAAAAAAATATTTTTTTTCCAAAGTAACTAAAACAATATGTTTTTTCCAAAGTAACTAAAAAAATATTTTTTTTCCAAAGTAACTAAAAAAATATTTTTTTTCCAAAGAAACTAAAAAAATATTTTTTTTTCCAAAGTAACTAAAAAATATTTTTTTTCCAAAGTAACTAAAATAATATTTTTTTTCTAAAGTAACTAAAAAAATATTTTTTTTCCAAAGATAACTAAAAAATATTTTTTTTCCAAAGAAACTAAAAAAAATTATTTTTTCCAAAGTAACTAAAAAAAATTTTTTTTTCCAAAGTAACAAAAAAAATATTTTTTTTTCCAAAGTAACTAAAAAAATATTTTTTTTCCAAAGTAACTAAAAAAGTAACTTTTTTTCCAAAGTAACTAAAAAAAAAATTTTTTTCCAAAGTAACTAAAAAAATTTTTTTTTTCAAAGTAACTAAAAAAATATTTTTTTCCAAAGTAACTAAAAAAATATTTTTTTTCCAAAGTAACTAAAAAAATATTTTTTTTTCCAAAGAAACAAAAAAAATATTTTTTTTCCAAAGTAACTAAAAAAATATATTTTCCAAGTAACTAAAAAATATTTTTTTTCCCAAAGTAACTAAAAAATTTTTTTTTTCCAAAGTAACTAAAATAATATTTTTTTTCCAAAGTAACTAAAAAATATTTTTTTTCCAAAGTAACTAAAAAAATATTTTTTTTCCAAAGTAACTAAAAAATATTTTTTTTCCAAAGAAACTAAAAAAATATTTATTTTTCCAAAGTAACTAAAAAAAAAAAAAAATTCCAAAGTAACAAAAAAAAAAAAAATTTTCCAAAGTAACTAAAAAATATATTTATTTCCAAAGAAACTAAAAAAAATTATTTTTTTCCAAAGTAACTAAAAAAAAATTTTTTTTTCCAAAGTAACTAAAACATTTTTTTTTCCAAAGTAACTAAAAAAATAATTTTTTTTCCAAAGTAACAAAAAAATATTTTTTTTCCAAAGTAACTAAAAAAATATTTTTTTTCCAAAGTAACTAAAAAAGTAACTTTTTTTCCAAAGTAACTAAAAAAATATTTTTTTTCCAAAGTAACTAAAAAAGTAACTTTTTTTCAAAGTAACTAAAAAAAAATTTTTTTTTCCAAAGTAACTAAAAAAATATTTTTTTTCCAAAGAAACTAAAAAATATTTTTTTTCCAAAGTAACTAAAAAAATATTTTTTTTTCCAAAGTAACTAAAAAAATATTTTTTTTCCAAAGTAACTAAAAAAATATTTTTTTTTTCCAAGTAACTAAAAAAAAAAAAAAAAATCCAAAGAAACTAAAAAAAAAATTTTTTTCCAAAGTAACTAAAAAAATATTTTTTTCCAAAGTAACTAAAAAAATATTTTTTTTTCCAAAGTAACAAAAAAAATATTTTTTTTTCCAAAGTAACTAAAAAAATATTTTTTTTTCCAAAGTAACTAAAAAAGTAACTTTTTTTCCAAAGTAACTAAAAAAATATTTTTTTTCCAATATTTTTTTTTCCAAAGTAACTAAAAAAATATTTTTTTTTCCAAAGAAACAAAAAAAATATTTTTTTTTCCAAAGTAACTAAAAAAATATTTTTTTTTCCAAAGTAACTAAAAAAATATTTTTTTTTCCAAAGAAACTAAAAAAATATTTTTTTTCCAAAGTAACTAAAAAAAATTTTTTTTTTCCAAAGTAACTAAAAAAATATTTTTTTTCCAAAGTAACTAAAAAAATATTTTTTTTTCCAAAGTAACTAAAAAAAAATTTTTTTTTCCAAAGAAACTAAAAAAATTTTTTTTTTTCCAAAGTAACTAAAAAAAATTTTTTTTTTCCAAAGTAACTAAAAAAATATATTTTTTTCCAAAGAAACTAAAAAAATATTTTTTTTTCCAAAGTAACTAAAAAAATTTTTTTTTTTGAAAAGTAACTAAAAAAAAAATTTTTTTTCCTAAGAAACTAAAAAAAATTATTTTTTTTCCAAAGTAACTAAAAAAATATTTTTTTTTCCAAAGTAACTAAAAAAATATTTTTTTTCCAAAGTAACTAAAAAAGTAACTTTTTTTCCAAAGTAACTAAAAAAATATTTTTTTTTCCAAAGTAACTAAAAAAATATTTTTTTTTCCAAAGTAACAAAAAAAATATTTTTTTTCCAAAGTAACTAAAAAAATATTTTTTTTTCCAAAGTAACTAAAAAAGTAACTTTTTTTCCAAAGTAACTAAAAAAATATTTTTTTTTCCAAAGTAACTAAAACAATATGTTTTTTCCAAAGTAACTAAAAAAATATTTTTTTTTCCAAAGTAACTAAAAAAATATTTTTTTTTCCAAAGAAACTAAAAAAATATTTTTTTTTCCAAAGTAACTAAAAAAATTTTTTTTTTTCCAAAGTAACTAAAATAATATTTTTTTTTCTAAAGTAACTAAAAAAATATTTTTTTTTCCAAAGTAACTAAAAAATATTTTTTTTTCCAAAGAAACTAAAAAAAATTATTTTTTTCCAAAGTAACTAAAAAAAATTTTTTTTTTCCAAAGTAACAAAAAAATTTTTTTTTTTTCCAAAGTAACTAAAAAAATTTTTTTTTTTCCAAAGTAACTAAAAAAGTAACTTTTTTTCCAAAGTAACTAAAAAAATTTTTTTTTTTCCAAAGTAACTAAAAAAATTTTTTTTTCCAAAGTAACTAAAAAAATATTTTTTTTTCCAAAGTAACTAAAACAATATGTTTTTTCCAAAGTAACTAAAAAAATATTTTTTTTTCCAAAGAAACTAAAAAAATATTTTTTTTTCCAAAGTAACTAAAAAATTTTTTTTTTTTCCAAAGTAACTAAAATAATATTTTTTTTTCTAAAGTAACTAAAAAAATATTTTTTTTTCCAAAGTAACTAAAAAATATTTTTTTTTCCAAAGAAACTAAAAAAAATTATTTTTTTCCAAAGTAACTAAAAAAAATTTTTTTTTTCCAAAGTAACAAAAAAAATATTTTTTTTTCCAAAGTAACTAAAAAAATTTTTTTTTTTCCAAAGTAACTAAAAAAGTAACTTTTTTTCCAAAGTAACTAAAAAAAAAAATTTTTTTCCAAAGTAACTAAAAAATTTTTTTTTTTCCAAAGTAACTAAAAAAATATTTTTTTTTCCAAAGTAACTAAAAAAATATTTTTTTTTTCCAAAGTAACTAAAAAAATATTTTTTTTTCCAAAGAAACAAAAAAAATATTTTTTTTTCCAAAGTAACTAAAAAAATATTTTTTTTTCCAAAGTAACTAAAAAAATATTTTTTTTTCCAAAGTAACTAAAAATTTTTTTTTTTTTTCCAAAGTAACTAAAATAATATTTTTTTTTCCAAAGTAACTAAAAAAATATTTTTTTTTCCAAAGTAACTAAAAAAATATTTTTTTTTCCAAAGAAACAAAAAAAATATTTTTTTTTCCAAAGTAACAAAAAAAATATTTTTTTTTCCAAAGTAACTAAAAAAATATTTTTTTTTCCAAAGAAACTAAAAAAATATTTTTTTTCCAAAGTAACTAAAAAAAATTTTTTTTTTCCAAAGTAACTAAAAAAATATTTTTTTTCCAAAGTAACTAAAAAAATATTTTTTTTTCCAAAGTAACTAAAAAAAAATTTTTTTTTCCAAAGAAACTAAAAAAAATTTTTTTTTTCCAAAGTAACTAAAAAAATTTTTTTTTTTCCAAAGTAACTAAAAAAATATATTTTTTTCCAAAGAAACTAAAAAAATATTTTTTTTTCCAAAGTAACTAAAAAAATTTTTTTTTTTGAAAAGTAACTAAAAAAAAAAAATTTTTTCCAAAGAAACTAAAAAAAATTATTTTTTTTCCAAAGTAACTAAAAAAATATTTTTTTTTCCAAAGTAACTAAAAAAATATTTTTTTTCCAAAGTAACTAAAAAAGTAACTTTTTTTCCAAAGTAACTAAAAAAATATTTTTTTTTCCAAAGTAACTAAAAAAATATTTTTTTTTCCAAAGTAACAAAAAAAATATTTTTTTTCCAAAGTAACTAAAAAAATATTTTTTTTTCCAAAGTAACTAAAAAAGTAACTTTTTTTCCAAAGTAACTAAAAAAATATTTTTTTTTCCAAAGTAACTAAAACAATATGTTTTTTCCAAAGTAACTAAAAAAATATTTTTTTTTCCAAAGTAACTAAAAAAATATTTTTTTTTCCAAAGAAACTAAAAAAATATTTTTTTTTCCAAAGTAACTAAAAATTTTTTTTTTTTTCCAAAGTAACTAAAATAATATTTTTTTTTCTAAAGTAACTAAAAAAATATTTTTTTTTCCAAAGTAACTAAAAAATATTTTTTTTTCCAAAGAAACTAAAAAAAATTATTTTTTTCCAAAGTAACTAAAAAAAATTTTTTTTTTCCAAAGTAACAAAAAAAATATTTTTTTTTCCAAAGTAACTAAAAAAATTTTTTTTTTTCCAAAGTAACTAAAAAAGTAACTTTTTTTCCAAAGTAACTAAAAAAAATTTTTTTTTTCCAAAGTAACTAAAAAAAATTTTTTTTTCCAAAGTAACTAAAAAAATATTTTTTTTTCCAAAGTAACTAAAAAAATATTTTTTTTTTCCAAAGTAACTAAAAAAATATTTTTTTTTCCAAAGAAACAAAAAAAATATTTTTTTTTCCAAAGTAACTAAAAAAATATATTTTTTTCCAAAGTAACTAAAAAAATATATTTTTTTCCAAAGTAACTAAAAAAATATTTTTTTTTCCAAAGTAACTAAAAAAATATTTTTTTTTCCAAAGTAACTAAAAAAATATTTTTTTTCCAAAGTAACTAAAAAAATATTTTTTTTCCAAAGTAACTAAAAAAAAATTTTTTTTCCAAAGTAACTAAAAAAATATTTTTTTTTCCAAAGAAACTAAAAAAAAATTTTTTTTTCCAAAGTAACTAAAAAAATTTTTTTTTTTCCAAAGTAACAAAAATTTTTTTTTTTTTCCAAAGTAACTAAAAAAATATTTTTTTTTCCAAAGAAACAAAAAAAATATTTTTTTTTCCAAAGTAACTAAAAAAATATATTTTTTTCCAAAGTAACTAAAAAAATATATTTTTTTCCAAAGTAACTAAAAAAATATTTTTTTTTCCAAAGTAACTAAAAAAATATTTTTTTTTCCAAAGTAACTAAAAAAATATTTTTTTTCCAAAGTAACTAAAAAAATATTTTTTTTCCAAAGTAACTAAAAAAAAATTTTTTTTCCAAAGTAACTAAAAAAATATTTTTTTTTCCAAAGAAACTAAAAAAAAAATTTTTTTTCCAAAGTAACTAAAAAAATTTTTTTTTTTCCAAAGTAACAAAAAATTTTTTTTTTTTTCCAAAGTAACTAAAAAAATTTTTTTTCCAAAGAAACTAAAAAAAATTATTTTTTTCCAAAGTAACTAAAAAAATTTTTTTTTTTCCAAAGTAACTAAAACATTTTTTTTTTCCAAAGTAACTAAAAAAAATTTTTTTTTTCCAAAGTAACAAAATTTTTTTTTTTTTTTCTAAAGTAACTAAAAAAATTTTTTTTTTTCCAAAGTAACTAAAAAAGTAACTTTTTTTCCAAAGTAACTAAAAAAATTTTTTTTTTTCCAAAGTAACTAAAAAAGTAACTTTTTTTCCAAAGTAACTAAAAAAATATTTTTTTTTCCAAAGTAACTAAAAAAATATTTTTTTTCCAAAGTAACTAAAAAAATATTTTTTTTCCAAAGTAACTAAAAAAATATATTTTTTTCCAAAGTAACTAAAAAAATATTTTTTTTCCCAAAGAAACTAAAAAAATATTTTTTTTCCAAAGTAACTAAAAAAATATTTTTTTTTCCAAAGTAACTAAAAAAATATTTTTTTTTCCAAAGTAACTAAAAAAATATTTTTTTTCCAAAGTAACTAAAAAAATATTTTTTTTTCCAAAGTAACTAAAAAAGTAACTTTTTTTCCAAAGTAACTAAAAAAATATTTTTTTTCCAAAGTAACTAAAACATTTTTTTTTTCCAAAGTAACTAAAAAAATTTTTTTTTTTCCAAAGTAACAAAATTTTTTTTTTTTTTTCCAAAGTAACTAAAATTTTTTTTTTTTTCCAAAGTAACTAAAAAAGTAACTTTTTTTCCAAAGTAACTAAAAAAATATTTTTTTTTCCAAAGTAACTAAAAAAATATTTTTTTTTCCAAAGTAACTAAAAAAAAAAAAAAATTTCCAAAGAAACTAAAAAAAAATTTTTTTTTCCAAAGTAACTAAAAAAATATTTTTTTTTCCAAAGTAACTAAAAAAATATTTTTTTTTCCAAAGTAACAAAAAAAATATTTTTTTTTCCAAAGTAACTAAAAAAATATTTTTTTTTCCAAAGTAACTAAAAAAGTAACTTTTTTTCCAAAGTAACTAAAAAAATATTTTTTTTTCCAAAGTAACTAAAAAAATATTTTTTTTTCCAAAGTAACTAAAAAAATATTTTTTTTTCCAAAGTAACAAAAAAAATATTTTTTTTTCCAAAGAAACAAAAAAAATATTTTTTTTTCCAAAGTAACAAAAAAAATATTTTTTTTTCCAAAGTAACTAAAAAAATATTTTTTTTTCCAAAGAAACTAAAAAAATATTTTTTTTCCAAAGTAACTAAAAAAAATATTTTTTTTCCAAAGTAACAAAAAAAATATTTTTTTTTCCAAAGTAACTAAAAAAATATTTTTTTTTCCAAAGTAACTAAAAAAAAATTTTTTTTTCCAAAGAAACTAAAAAAAAAAATTTTTTTCCAAAGTAACTAAAAAAATATTTTTTTTTCCAAAGTAACTAAAAAAATATATTTTTTTCCAAAGAAACTAAAAAAATATTTTTTTTTCCAAAGTAACTAAAAAAATTTTTTTTTTTGAAAAGTAACTAAAAAAAAATTTTTTTTTCCAAAGAAACTAAAAAAAATTATTTTTTTTCCAAAGTAACTAAAAAAATATTTTTTTTCCCAAAGTAACTAAAAAAATATTTTTTTTCCAAAGTAACTAAAAAAGTAACTTTTTTTCCAAAGTAACTAAAAAAATATTTTTTTTTCCAAAGTAACTAAAAAAATATTTTTTTTTCCAAAGTAACTAAAAAAGTAACTTTTTTTCCAAAGTAACTAAAAAAATATTTTTTTTTCCAAAGTAACTAAAAAAATATGTTTTTTCCAAAGTAACTAAAAAAATATTTTTTTTTCCAAAGTAACTAAAAAAATATTTTTTTTCCAAAGAAACTAAAAAAATATTTTTTTTTCCAAAGTAACTAAAAAATTTATTTTTTTTCCAAAGTAACTAAAATAATATTTTTTTTTCTAAAGTAACTAAAAAAATATTTTTTTTTCCAAAGTAACTAAAAAATATTTTTTTTTCCAAAGAAACTAAAAAAAAATATTTTTTTCCAAAGTAACTAAAAAAAATTTTTTTTTTCCAAAGTAACAAAAAAAATATTTTTTTTTCCAAAGTAACTAAAAAAATTTTTTTTTTCCAAAGTAACTAAAAAAGTAACTTTTTTTCCAAAGTAACTAAAAAAAAATTTTTTTTTCCAAAGTAACTAAAAAATTTTTTTTTTTTCCAAAGTAACTAAAAAAATATTTTTTTTTCCAAAGTAACTAAAAAAATATTTTTTTTTTCCAAAGTAACTAAAAAAATATTTTTTTTTCCAAAGAAACAAAAAAAATATTTTTTTTTCCAAAGTAACTAAAAAAATATATTTTTTTCCAAAGTAACTAAAAAAATATATTTTTTTCCAAAGTAACTAAAAAAATATTTTTTTTTCCAAAGTAACTAAAAAAATAATTTTTTTTCCAAAGTAACTAAAAAAATATTTTTTTTTCCAAAGTAACTAAAAAAATATTTTTTTTCCAAAGTAACTAAAAAAATATTTTTTTTCCAAAGTAACTAAAAAAATATTTTTTTTTCCAAAGAAACTAAAAAAATATTTTTTTTTCCAAAGTAACTAAAAAAAAAAAAATTTTTCCAAAGTAACAAAATTTTTTTTTTTTTTTCCAAAGTAACTAAAAAATATTTTTTTTCCCAAAGAAACTAAAAAAAATTATTTTTTTCCAAAGTAACTAAAAAATTATTTTTTTTTCCAAAGTAACTAAAACATTTTTTTTTTCCAAAGTAACTAAAAAAAATTTTTTTTTTCCAAAGTAACAAAAATTTTTTTTTTTTTTCTAAAGTAACTAAAAAAATATTTTTTTTCCCAAAGTAACTAAAAAAGTAACTTTTTTTCCAAAGTAACTAAAAAAATTTTTTTTTTCCAAAGTAACTAAAAAAGTAACTTTTTTTCCAAAGTAACTAAAAAAATATTTTTTTTTCCAAAGTAACTAAAAAAATATTTTTTTTCCAAAGTAACTAAAAAAATATTTTTTTTTCCAAAGTAACTAAAAAAATATTTTTTTTCCAAAGTAACTAAAAAAATATTTTTTTTCCCAAAGAAACTAAAAAAATATTTTTTTTCCAAAGTAACTAAAAAAATATTTTTTTTTCCAAAGTAACTAAAAAAATATTTTTTTTTCCAAAGTAACTAAAAAAATATTTTTTTTCCAAAGTAACTAAAAAAATATTTTTTTTTCCAAAGTAACTAAAAAAGTAACTTTTTTTCCAAAGTAACTAAAAAAATATTTTTTTTCCAAAGTAACTAAAAAAATATTTTTTTTTCCAAAGTAACAAAAAAAAATTTTTTTTTTCCAAAGTAACTAAAAAATTTTTTTTTTTTCCAAAGTAACTAAAAAAGTAACTTTTTTTCCAAAGTAACTAAAAAAATATATTTTTTTCCAAAGTAACTAAAAAAGTAACTTTTTTTCCAAAGTAACTAAAAAAATATTTTTTTTCCAAAGTAACTAAAAAAATATTTTTTTTCCCAAAGTAACTAAAAAAATATTTTTTTTTCCAAAGTAACTAAAAAAAAATATTTTTTTCCAAAGTAACTAAAAAAATATTTTTTTTTCCAAAGTAACTAAAAAAATATTTTTTTTTCCAAAGTAACTAAAAAAATATTTTTTTTTCCAAAGAAACTAAAAAAATATTTTTTTTTCCAAAGTAACTAAAAAAATATTTTTTTTCCAAAGTAACAAAAAAAATATTTTTTTTTCCAAAGTAACAAAAAAAATATTTTTTTTTCCAAAGTAACTAAAAAAATATTTTTTTTCCAAAGTAACTAAAAAAGTAACTTTTTTTCCAAAGTAACTAAAAAAATATTTTTTTTTCCAAAGTAACAAAAAAATTTTTTTTTTTTCCAAAGTAACTAAAAAAATTTTTTTTTTCCAAAGTAACTAAAAAAGTAACTTTTTTTCCAAAGTAACTAAAAAATATATATTTTTTTCCAAAGTAACTAAAAAAATATTTTTTTTTCCAAAGTAACTAAAAAAATATTTTTTTTCCAAAGTAACTAAAAAAATATTTTTTTTTCCAAAGTAACAAAAAAAATTTTTTTTTTTCCAAAGTAACTAAAAAAATTTTTTTTTTTCCAAAGTAACTAAAAAAGTAACTTTTTTTCCAAAGTAACTAAAAAAATATATTTTTTTCCAAAGTAACTAAAAAAGTAACTTTTTTTCCAAAGTAACTAAAAAAATATTTTTTTTCCAAAGTAACTAAAAAAATATTTTTTTTCCCAAAGTAACTAAAAAAATATTTTTTTTTCCAAAGTAACTAAAAAAAAATATTTTTTTCCAAAGTAACTAAAAAAATATTTTTTTTTCCAAAGTAACTAAAAAAATATTTTTTTTTCCAAAGTAACTAAAAAAATATTTTTTTTTCCAAAGAAACTAAAAAAATATTTTTTTTTCCAAAGTAACTAAAAAAATATTTTTTTTCCAAAGTAACAAAAAAAATATTTTTTTTTCCAAAGTAACAAAAAAAATATTTTTTTTTCCAAAGTAACTAAAAAAATATTTTTTTTCCAAAGTAACTAAAAAAGTAACTTTTTTTCCAAAGTAACTAAAAAAATATTTTTTTTTCCAAAGTAACAAAAATTTTTTTTTTTTTTCCAAAGTAACTAAAAAAATTTTTTTTTTCCAAAGTAACTAAAAAAGTAACTTTTTTTCCAAAGTAACTAAAAAATATATATTTTTTTCCAAAGTAACTAAAAAAATATTTTTTTTTCCAAAGTAACTAAAAAAATAATTTTTTTTCCAAAGTAACAAAAAAAATATTTTTTTTTCCAAAGTAACTAAAAAAATATTTTTTTTTCCAAAGTAACTAAAAAAATATTTTTTTTTCCAATAACTAAAAAAATATTTTTTTTTCCAAAGTAACTAAAAAAATATTTTTTTTTCCAAAGAAACTAAAAAAATATTTTTTTTTCCAAAGTAACTAAAAAAAAAAAAAAATTTCCAAAGTAACAAAAAAAAATTTTTTTTTTCCAAAGTAACTAAAAAATATATTTCTTTCCAAAGAAACTAAAAAAAATTATTTTTTTCCAAAGTAACTAAAAAAAAAATTTTTTTCCAAAGTAACTAAAACATTTTTTTTTTCCAAAGTAACTAAAAAAATAAATTTTTTTCCAAAGTAACAAAAAAAATATTTTTTTTTCCAAAGTAACTAAAAAAATATTTTTTTTCCAAAGTAACTAAAAAAGTAACTTTTTTTCCAAAGTAACTAAAAAAATATTTTTTTTTCCAAAGTAACTAAAAAAGTAACTTTTTTTCCAAAGTAACTAAAAAAATATTTTTTTTTCCAAAGTAACTAAAAAAATATTTTTTTTTCCAAAGAAACTAAAAAAATATTTTTTTTCCAAAGTAACTAAAAAAATATTTTTTTTTCCAAAGTAACTAAAAAAATTTTTTTTTTTCCAAAGTAACTAAAAAAATATTTTTTTTTCCAAAGTAACTAAAAAAAAAAAAAAATTTCCAAAGAAACTAAAAAATTTTTTTTTTCCAAAGTAACTAAAAACATATTTTTTTTCCAAAGTAACTAAAAAAATATTTTTTTTTCCAAAGTAACAAAAAAAATATTTTTTTTTCCAAAGTAACTAAAAAAATATTTTTTTTTCCAAAGTAACTAAAAAAGTAACTTTTTTTCCAAAGTAACTAAAAAAATATTTTTTTTCCAAAGTAACTAAAAAAATATTTTTTTTTCCAAAGTAACTAAAAAAATATTTTTTTTTCCAAAGTAACTAAAAAAATATTTTTTTTTCCAAAGAAACAAAAAAAATATTTTTTTTTCCAAAGTAACAAAAAAAATATTTTTTTTTCCAAAGTAACTAAAAAAATATTTTTTTTTCCAAAGAAACTAAAAAAATATTTTTTTTCCAAAGTAACTAAAAAAAATTTTTTTTTTCCAAAGTAACTAAAAAAATATTTTTTTTTCCAAAGTAACTAAAAAAATATTTTTTTTTCCAAAGTAACTAAAAAAAAATTTTTTTTTCCAAAGAAACTAAAAAAAAAAATTTTTTTCCAAAGTAACTAAAAAAATATTTTTTTTTCCAAAGTAACTAAAAAAATATATTTTTTTCAAAAGAAACTAAAAAAATATTTTTTTTTCCAAAGAAACTAAAAAAAATTATTTTTTTTCCAAAGTAACTAAAAAAATATTTTTTTTTCCAAAGTAACTAAAAAAATATTTTTTTTCCAAAGTAACTAAAAAAGTAACTTTTTTTCCAAAGTAACTAAAAAAATATTTTTTTTTCCAAAGTAACTAAAAAAATATTTTTTTTTCCAAAGTAACAAAAAAAATATTTTTTTTTCCAAAGTAACTAAAAAAATATTTTTTTTTCCAAAGTAACTAAAAAAGTAACTTTTTTTCCAAAGTAACTAAAAAAATATTTTTTTTTCCAAAGTAACTAAAAAAATATGTTTTTTTCCAAAGTAACTAAAAAAATATTTTTTTTTCCAAAGTAACTAAAAAAATATTTTTTTTTCCAAAGAAACTAAAAAAATATTTTTTTTTCCAAAGTAACTAAAAAAAATTTTTTTTTTCCAAAGTAACTAAAATAATATTTTTTTTTCTAAAGTAACTAAAAAAATATTTTTTTTTCCAAAGTAACTAAAAAATATTTTTTTTTCCAAAGAAACTAAAAAAAATTATTTTTTTCCAAAGTAACTAAAAAAAATTTTTTTTTTCCAAAGTAACAAAAAAAATATTTTTTTTTCCAAAGTAACTAAAAAAAATTTTTTTTCCAAAGTAACTAAAAAAGTAACTTTTTTTCCAAAGTAACTAAAAAAAAAATTTTTTTTCCAAAGTAACTAAAAAAAATTTTTTTTTTCCAAAGTAACTAAAAAAATATTTTTTTTCCAAAGTAACTAAAAAAATATATTTTTTTTCCAAAGTAACTAAAAAAATATTTTTTTTTCCAAAGAAACAAAAAAAATATTTTTTTTTCCAAAGTAACTAAAAAAATATTTTTTTTTCCAAAGTAACAAAAAAAATATATTTTTTTCCAAAGTAACTAAAAAAATATTTTTTTTTCCAAAGTAACTAAAAAAATATTTTTTTTTCCAAAGTAACTAAAAAAATATTTTTTTTTCCAAAGTAACTAAAAAAATATTTTTTTCCAAAGTAACTAAAAAAATATTTTTTTTCCAAAGTAACTAAAAAAATATTTTTTTTTCCAAAGAAACTAAAAAAATATTTTTTTTTCCAAAGTAACTAAAAAAAAAAATTTTTTTCCAAAGTAACAAAAAAATTTTTTTTTTTCCAAAGTAACTAAAAAATATTTTTTTTTCCAAAGAAACTAAAAAAAATTTTTTTTTTCCAAAGTAACTAAAAAAAAATTTTTTTTTCCAAAGTAACTAAAACATTTTTTTTTTCCAAAGTAACTAAAAAAATATTTTTTTTTCCAAAGTAACAAAATTTTTTTTTTTTTTCTAAAGTAACTAAAAAAATATTTTTTTTTCCAAAGTAACTAAAAAAGTAACTTTTTTTCCAAAGTAACTAAAAAAATATTTTTTTTTCCAAAGTAACTAAAAAAGTAACTTTTTTTCCAAAGTAACTAAAAAAATATTTTTTTTTCCAAAGTAACTAAAAAAATATTTTTTTTCCAAAGTAACTAAAAAAATATTTTTTTTTCCAAAGTAACTAAAAAAATATTTTTTTTTCCAAAGTAACTAAAAAAATATTTTTTTTCCCAAAGAAACTAAAAAAATATTTTTTTTCCAAAGTAACTAAAAAAATATTTTTTTTTCCAAAGTAACTAAAAAAAATATATTTTTTTCCAAAGTAACTAAAAAAATATTTTTTTTCCAAAGTAACTAAAAATATATTTTTTTTCCAAAGTAACTAAAAAAGTAACTTTTTTTCCAAAGTAACTAAAAAAATATTTTTTTTTCCAAAGTAACTAAAAAAATATTTTTTTTTCCAAAGTAACTAAAAAAATATTTTTTTTTCCAAAGTAACTAAAAAAATATTTTTTTTTCCAAAGAAACAAAAAAAATATTTTTTTTTCCAAAGTAACTAAAAAAATATTTTTTTTTCCAAAGTAACTAAAAAAATATTTTTTTTTCCAAAGTAACTAAAAAATATTTTTTTTTCCAAAGTAACAAAAAAAATTATTTTTTTTTCCAAAGTAACTAAAAAATATTTTTTTTCCAAAGTAACTAAAAAAGTAACTTTTTTTCCAAAGTAACTAAAAAAATATTTTTTTTTCCAAAGTAACTAAAAAAATATTTTTTTTTCCAAAGTAACTAAAAAAATATTTTTTTTTCCAAAGTAACTAAAAAAATATTTTTTTTCCAAAGTAACTAAAAAAATATATTTTTTCCAAAGTAACTAAAAAAATATTTTTTTTTCCAAAGAAACTAAAAAAATATTTTTTTTTCCAAAGTAACTATAAAAAAAAAAAATTTTTCCAAAGTAACAAAATTTTTTTTTTTTTTTCCAAAGTAACTAAAAAATATTTTTTTTTCCAAAGAAACTAAAAAAAATTATTTTTTTCCAAAGTAACTAAAAAAATTTTTTTTTTTCCAAAGTAACTAAAACATTTTTTTTCCAAAGTAACTAAAAAAATATTTTTTTTTCCAAAGTAACAAATTTTTTTTTTTTTTTTCCAAAGTAACTAAAAAAATATTTTTTTTTCCAAAGTAACTAAAAAAGTAACTTTTTTTCCAAAGTAACTAAAAAAATATTTTTTTTTCCAAAGTAACTAAAAAAGTAACTTTTTTTCCAAAGTAACTAAAAAAATATTTTTTTTTCCAAAGTAACTAAAAAAATATTTTTTTTTCCAAAGTAACTAAAAAAAAATTTTTTTTTCCAAAGTAACTAAAAAAATATTTTTTTTTCCAAAGTAACTAAAAAAAATTTTTTTTTTCCAAAGTAACTAAAAAAATATTTTTTTTTCCAAAGTAACTAAAAAAATATTTTTTTTTCCAAAGAAACTAAAAAAATATTTTTTTTTCCAAAGTAACTAAAAAAAAATATTTTTTTCCAAAGTAACTAAAAAAAATTTTTTTTTCCAAAGTAACAAAAAAAATATTTTTTTTTCCAAAGTAACTAAAAAAATAATTTTTTTTTCCAAAGTAACTAAAAAAGTAACTTTTTTTCCAAAGTAACTAAAAAAATATTTTTTTTTCCAAAGTAACAAAAAAAATATTTTTTTTTCCAAAGTAACTAAAAAATTTTTTTTTTTTCCAAAGTAACTAAAAAAGTAACTTTTTTCCAAAGTAACTAAAAAAATATATTTTTTTCCAAAGTAACTAAAAATATATTTTTTTTTCCAAAGTAACTAAAAAAATAATTTTTTTTCCAAAGTAACAAAAAAAATATTTTTTTTTCCAAAGTAACTAAAAAAATATTTTTTTTTCCAAAGTAACTAAAAAAATATTTTTTTTTCCAATAACTAAAAAAATATTTTTTTTTCCAAAGTAACTAAAAAAATATTTTTTTTCCAAAGAAACTAAAAAAATATTTTTTTTTCCAAAGTAACTAAAAAAAAATTTTTTTTTCCAAAGTAACAAAAAAAATTTTTTTTTTTCCAAAGTAACTAAAAAATATATTTCTTTCCAAAGAAACTAAAAAAAAATTTTTTTTTCCAAAGTAACTAAAAAAATTTTTTTTTTCCAAAGTAACTAAAACATTTTTTTTTCCAAAGTAACTAAAAAAATAATTTTTTTTCCAAAGTAACAAAAAAAATATATTTTTTTCCAAAGTAACTAAAAAAATATTTTTTTTCCAAAGTAACTAAAAAAGTAACTTTTTTTCCAAAGTAACTAAAAAAATATTTTTTTTTCCAAAGTAACTAAAAAAGTATTTTTTTTTCCAAAGTAACTAAAAAAATATTTTTTTTTCCAAAGTAACTAAAAAAATATTTTTTTTTCCAAAGTAACTAAAAAAATATTTTTTTTTCCAAAGTAACTAAAAAAATATTTTTTTTTCCAAAGAAACTAAAAAAATATTTTTTTTCCAAAGTAACTAAAAAAATATTTTTTTTTCCAAAGTAACTAAAAAAATATTTTTTTTTCCAAAGTAACTAAAAAAATATTTTTTTTTCCAAAGTAACTAAAAAAAAAAAAAAAATTCCAAAGAAACTAAAAAAAATTTTTTTTTTCCAAAGTAACTAAAAAAATATTTTTTTTTCCAAAGTAACTAAAAAAATATTTTTTTTCCCAAAGTAACAAAAAAAATATTTTTTTTTCCAAAGTAACTAAAAAAATATTTTTTTTTCCAAAGTAACTAAAAAAGTAACTTTTTTTCCAAAGTAACTAAAAAAATATTTTTTTTTCCAAAGTAACTAAAAAAATATTTTTTTTTCCAAAGTAACTAAAAAAATATTTTTTTTCCAAAGTAACTAAAAAAATATTTTTTTTTCCAAAGAAACAAAAAAAATATTTTTTTTTCCAAAGTAACAAAAAAAATATTTTTTTTTCCAAAGTAACTAAAAAAATATTTTTTTTTCCAAAGAAACTAAAAAAATATTTTTTTTCCAAAGTAACTAAAAAAAAATTTTTTTTCCCAAAGTAACTAAAAAAATATTTTTTTTTCCAAAGTAACTAAAAAAATATTTTTTTTTTCCAAAGTAACTAAAAAAAATTTTTTTTTTCCAAAGAAACTAAAAAAAAATTTTTTTTTCCAAAGTAACTAAAAAAATATTTTTTTTTCCAAAGTAACTAAAAAAATATTTTTTTTTCCAAAGAAACTAAAAAAATATTTTTTTTTCCAAAGTAACTAAAAAAATTTTTTTTTTGAAAAGTAACTAAAAAATTTTTTTTTTTTCCAAAGAAACTAAAAATTTTTTTTTTTTTTCCAAAGTAACTAAAAAAATATTTTTTTTTCCAAAGTAACTAAAAAAATATTTTTTTTCCAAAGTAACTAAAAAAGTAACTTTTTTTCCAAAGTAACTAAAAAAATATTTTTTTTTCCAAAGTAACTAAAAAAATATTTTTTTTTCCAAAGTAACTAAAAAAGTAACTTTTTTTCCAAAGTAACTAAAAAAATATTTTTTTTTCCAAAGTAACTAAAAAAGTAACTTTTTTTCCAAAGTAACTAAAAAAAATTTTTTTTTTCCAAAGTAACTAAAAAAATTTTTTTTTTCCAAAGTAACTAAAAAAATATTTTTTTTTCCAAAGTAACTAAAAAAATATTTTTTTTTCCAAAGAAACTAAAAAAATATTTTTTTTTCCAAAGTAACTAAAAAATTATTTTTTTTCCAAAGTAACTAAAAAAATATTTTTTTTTCCAAAGTAACAAAAAAAATAATTTTTTTTCCAAAGTAACTAAAAAAGTAATTTTTTTTCCAAAGTAACAAAAAAAATAATTTTTTTTCCAAAGTAACTAAAAAAGTAACTTTTTTTCCAAAGTAACTAAAAAAATATTTTTTTTTCCAAAGTAACTAAAAAAATATTTTTTTTTCCAATAACTAAAAAAATATTTTTTTTTCCAAAGTAACTAAAAAAATATTTTTTTTTCCAAAGAAACTAAAAAAATATTTTTTTTTCCAAAGTAACTAAAAAAAAAAAAAATTTTCCAAAGTAACTAAAAAAATATTTTTTTTCCAAAGTAACTAAAAAAGTAACTTTTTTTCCAAAGTAACTAAAAAAATATTTTTTTTTCCAAAGTAACTAAAAAAGTAACTTTTTTTCCAAAGTAACTAAAAAAATATTTTTTTTTCCAAAGTAACTAAAAAAATATTTTTTTTTCCAAAG
Organism: Melanostigma gelatinosum; assembly: GCF_949748355.1. Taxonomy (NCBI): domain Eukaryota; kingdom Metazoa; phylum Chordata; class Actinopteri; order Perciformes; family Zoarcidae; genus Melanostigma; species Melanostigma gelatinosum. The sequence continues at coordinate 42,886 of NW_027634990.1, forward strand.
AAACTAAAAAAATATTTTTTTTCCAAAGTAACTAAAAAAATATTTTTTTTTCCAAAGTAACTAAAAAAATATTTTTTTTTCCAAAGTAACTAAAAAAATATTTTTTTTTCCAAAGTAACTAAAAAAAAAAAAAAATTTCCAAAGAAACTAAAAAATTTTTTTTTTCCAAAGTAACTAAAAACATATTTTTTTTCCAAAGTAACTAAAAAAATATTTTTTTTTCCAAAGTAACAAAAAAAATATTTTTTTTTCCAAAGTAACTAAAAAAATATTTTTTTTTCCAAAGTAACTAAAAAAGTAACTTTTTTTCCAAAGTAACTAAAAAAATATTTTTTTTCCAAAGTAACTAAAAAAATATTTTTTTTTCCAAAGTAACTAAAAAAATATTTTTTTTTCCAAAGTAACTAAAAAAATATTTTTTTTTCCAAAGAAACAAAAAAAATATTTTTTTTTCCAAAGTAACAAAAAAAATATTTTTTTTTCCAAAGTAACTAAAAAAATATTTTTTTTTCCAAAGAAACTAAAAAAATATTTTTTTTCCAAAGTAACTAAAAAAAATTTTTTTTTTCCAAAGTAACTAAAAAAATATTTTTTTTTCCAAAGTAACTAAAAAAATATTTTTTTTTCCAAAGTAACTAAAAAAAAATTTTTTTTTCCAAAGAAACTAAAAAAAAAAATTTTTTTCCAAAGTAACTAAAAAAATATTTTTTTTTCCAAAGTAACTAAAAAAATATATTTTTTTCAAAAGAAACTAAAAAAATATTTTTTTTTCCAAAGAAACTAAAAAAAATTATTTTTTTTCCAAAGTAACTAAAAAAATATTTTTTTTTCCAAAGTAACTAAAAAAATATTTTTTTTCCAAAGTAACTAAAAAAGTAACTTTTTTTCCAAAGTAACTAAAAAAATATATTTTTTTTCCAAAGTAACTAAAAAAATATTTTTTTTTCCAAAGTAACAAAAAAAATATTTTTTTTTCCAAAGTAACTAAAAAAATATTTTTTTTTCCAAAGTAACTAAAAAAGTAACTTTTTTTCCAAAGTAACTAAAAAAATATTTTTTTTTCCAAAGTAACTAAAAAAATATGTTTTTTTCCAAAGTAACTAAAAAAATATTTTTTTTTCCAAAGTAACTAAAAAAATATTTTTTTTTCCAAAGAAACTAAAAAAATATTTTTTTTTCCAAAGTAACAAAAAAAATATTTTTTTTTCCAAAGTAACTAAAAAAATATTTTTTTTTCCAAAGAAACTAAAAAAATATTTTTTTTCCAAAGTAACTAAAAAAAATTTTTTTTTCCCAAAGTAACTAAAAAAATATTTTTTTTTCCAAAGTAACTAAAAAAATATTTTTTTTTTCCAAAGTAACTAAAAAAAATTTTTTTTTTCCAAAGAAACTAAAAAAAAATTTTTTTTTCCAAAGTAACTAAAAAAATATTTTTTTTTCCAAAGTAACTAAAAAAATATTTTTTTTTCCAAAGAAACTAAAAAAATATTTTTTTTTCCAAAGTAACTAAAAAAATTTTTTTTTTGAAAAGTAACTAAAAAATTTTTTTTTTTTCCAAAGAAACTAAAAATTTTTTTTTTTTTTCCAAAGTAACTAAAAAAATATTTTTTTTTCCAAAGTAACTAAAAAAATATTTTTTTTCCAAAGTAACTAAAAAAGTAACTTTTTTTCCAAAGTAACTAAAAAAATATTTTTTTTTCCAAAGTAACTAAAAAAATATTTTTTTTTCCAAAGTAACTAAAAAAGTAACTTTTTTTCCAAAGTAACTAAAAAAATATTTTTTTTTCCAAAGTAACTAAAAAAGTAACTTTTTTTCCAAAGTAACTAAAAAAAATTTTTTTTTTCCAAAGTAACTAAAAAAATTTTTTTTTTCCAAAGTAACTAAAAAAATATTTTTTTTTCCAAAGTAACTAAAAAAATATTTTTTTTTCCAAAGAAACTAAAAAAATATTTTTTTTTCCAAAGTAACTAAAAAATTATTTTTTTTCCAAAGTAACTAAAAAAATATTTTTTTTTCCAAAGTAACAAAAAAAATAATTTTTTTTCCAAAGTAACTAAAAAAGTAATTTTTTTTCCAAAGTAACAAAAAAAATAATTTTTTTTCCAAAGTAACTAAAAAAGTAACTTTTTTTCCAAAGTAACTAAAAAAATATTTTTTTTTCCAAAGTAACTAAAAAAATATTTTTTTTTCCAATAACTAAAAAAATATTTTTTTTTCCAAAGTAACTAAAAAAATATTTTTTTTTCCAAAGAAACTAAAAAAATATTTTTTTTTCCAAAGTAACTAAAAAAAAAAAAAATTTTCCAAAGTAACTAAAAAAATATTTTTTTTCCAAAGTAACTAAAAAAGTAACTTTTTTTCCAAAGTAACTAAAAAAATATTTTTTTTTCCAAAGTAACTAAAAAAGTAACTTTTTTTCCAAAGTAACTAAAAAAATATTTTTTTTTCCAAAGTAACTAAAAAAATATTTTTTTTTCCAAAGAAACTAAAAAAATATTTTTTTTCCAAAGTAACTAAAAAAATATTTTTTTTTCCAAAGTAACTAAAAAAATATTTTTTTTTCCAAAGTAACTAAAAAAATATTTTTTTTTCCAAAGTAACTAAAAAAAAAAAAAAATTTCCAAAGAAACTAAAAAATTTTTTTTTTCCAAAGTAACTAAAAACATATTTTTTTTCCAAAGTAACTAAAAAAATATTTTTTTTTCCAAAGTAACAAAAAAAATATTTTTTTTTCCAAAGTAACTAAAAAAATATTTTTTTTTCCAAAGTAACTAAAAAAGTAACTTTTTTTCCAAAGTAACTAAAAAAATATTTTTTTTCCAAAGTAACTAAAAAAATATTTTTTTTTCCAAAGTAACTAAAAAAATATTTTTTTTTCCAAAGTAACTAAAAAAATATTTTTTTTTCCAAAGAAACAAAAAAAATATTTTTTTTTCCAAAGTAACAAAAAAAATATTTTTTTTTCCAAAGTAACTAAAAAAATATTTTTTTTTCCAAAGAAACTAAAAAAATATTTTTTTTCCAAAGTAACTAAAAAAAATTTTTTTTTTCCAAAGTAACTAAAAAAATATTTTTTTTTCCAAAGTAACTAAAAAAATATTTTTTTTTCCAAAGTAACTAAAAAAAAATTTTTTTTTCCAAAGAAACTAAAAAAAAAAATTTTTTTCCAAAGTAACTAAAAAAATATTTTTTTTTCCAAAGTAACTAAAAAAATATATTTTTTTCAAAAGAAACTAAAAAAATATTTTTTTTTCCAAAGAAACTAAAAAAAATTATTTTTTTTCCAAAGTAACTAAAAAAATATTTTTTTTTCCAAAGTAACTAAAAAAATATTTTTTTTCCAAAGTAACTAAAAAAGTAACTTTTTTTCCAAAGTAACTAAAAAAATATATTTTTTTTCCAAAGTAACTAAAAAAATATTTTTTTTTCCAAAGTAACAAAAAAAATATTTTTTTTTCCAAAGTAACTAAAAAAATATTTTTTTTTCCAAAGTAACTAAAAAAGTAACTTTTTTTCCAAAGTAACTAAAAAAATATTTTTTTTTCCAAAGTAACTAAAAAAATATGTTTTTTTCCAAAGTAACTAAAAAAATATTTTTTTTTCCAAAGTAACTAAAAAAATATTTTTTTTTCCAAAGAAACTAAAAAAATATTTTTTTTTCCAAAGTAACTAAAAAAAATTTTTTTTTTCCAAAGTAACTAAAATAATATTTTTTTTTCTAAAGTAACTAAAAAAATATTTTTTTTTCCAAAGTAACTAAAAAATATTTTTTTTTCCAAAGAAACTAAAAAAAATTATTTTTTTCCAAAGTAACTAAAAAAAATTTTTTTTTTCCAAAGTAACAAAAAAAATATTTTTTTTTCCAAAGTAACTAAAAAAAATTTTTTTTCCAAAGTAACTAAAAAAGTAACTTTTTTTCCAAAGTAACTAAAAAAAAAATTTTTTTTCCAAAGTAACTAAAAAAATTTTTTTTTTTCCAAAGTAACTAAAAAAATATTTTTTTTCCAAAGTAACTAAAAAAATATATTTTTTTTCCAAAGTAACTAAAAAAATATTTTTTTTTCCAAAGAAACAAAAAAAATATTTTTTTTTCCAAAGTAACTAAAAAAATATTTTTTTTTCCAAAGTAACAAAAAAAATATATTTTTTTCCAAAGTAACTAAAAAAATATTTTTTTTTCCAAAGTAACTAAAAAAATATTTTTTTTTCCAAAGTAACTAAAAAAATATTTTTTTTTCCAAAGTAACTAAAAAAATATTTTTTTCCAAAGTAACTAAAAAAATATTTTTTTTCCAAAGTAACTAAAAAAATATTTTTTTTTCCAAAGAAACTAAAAAAATATTTTTTTTTCCAAAGTAACTAAAAAAAAAAAATTTTTTCCAAAGTAACAAAAAAAATTTTTTTTTTCCAAAGTAACTAAAAAATATTTTTTTTTCCAAAGAAACTAAAAAAAATTATTTTTTTCCAAAGTAACTAAAAAAAAATTTTTTTTTCCAAAGTAACTAAAACATTTTTTTTTTCCAAAGTAACTAAAAAAATATTTTTTTTTCCAAAGTAACAAAATTTTTTTTTTTTTTCTAAAGTAACTAAAAAAATATTTTTTTTTCCAAAGTAACTAAAAAAGTAACTTTTTTTCCAAAGTAACTAAAAAAATATTTTTTTTTCCAAAGTAACTAAAAAAGTAACTTTTTTTCCAAAGTAACTAAAAAAATATTTTTTTTTCCAAAGTAACTAAAAAAATATTTTTTTTCCAAAGTAACTAAAAAAATATTTTTTTTTCCAAAGTAACTAAAAAAATATTTTTTTTTCCAAAGTAACTAAAAAAATATTTTTTTTCCCAAAGAAACTAAAAAAATATTTTTTTTCCAAAGTAACTAAAAAAATATTTTTTTTTCCAAAGTAACTAAAAAAAATATATTTTTTTCCAAAGTAACTAAAAAAATATTTTTTTTCCAAAGTAACTAAAAATATATTTTTTTTCCAAAGTAACTAAAAAAGTAACTTTTTTTCCAAAGTAACTAAAAAAATATTTTTTTTTCCAAAGTAACTAAAAAAATATTTTTTTTTCCAAAGTAACTAAAAAAATATTTTTTTTTCCAAAGTAACTAAAAAAATATTTTTTTTTCCAAAGAAACAAAAAAAATATTTTTTTTTCCAAAGTAACTAAAAAAATATTTTTTTTTCCAAAGTAACTAAAAAAATATTTTTTTTTCCAAAGTAACTAAAAAATATTTTTTTTTCCAAAGTAACAAAAAAAATTATTTTTTTTTCCAAAGTAACTAAAAAATATTTTTTTTTCCAAAGTAACTAAAAAAGTAACTTTTTTTCCAAAGTAACTAAAAAAATATTTTTTTTTCCAAAGTAACTAAAAAAATATTTTTTTTTCCAAAGTAACTAAAAAAATATTTTTTTTTCCAAAGTAACTAAAAAAATATTTTTTTTCCAAAGTAACTAAAAAAATATATTTTTTCCAAAGTAACTAAAAAAATATTTTTTTTTCCAAAGAAACTAAAAAAATATTTTTTTTTCCAAAGTAACTATAAAAAAAAAATTTTTTTCCAAAGTAACAAAATTTTTTTTTTTTTTTCCAAAGTAACTAAAAAATATTTTTTTTTCCAAAGAAACTAAAAAAAATTATTTTTTTCCAAAGTAACTAAAAAATTTTTTTTTTTTCCAAAGTAACTAAAACATTTTTTTTCCAAAGTAACTAAAAAAATATTTTTTTTTCCAAAGTAACAAAATTTTTTTTTTTTTTTCCAAAGTAACTAAAAAAATATTTTTTTTTCCAAAGTAACTAAAAAAGTAACTTTTTTTCCAAAGTAACTAAAAAAATATTTTTTTTTCCAAAGTAACTAAAAAAGTAACTTTTTTTCCAAAGTAACTAAAAAAATATTTTTTTTTCCAAAGTAACTAAAAAAATATTTTTTTTTCCAAAGTAACTAAAAAAAAATTTTTTTTTCCAAAGTAACTAAAAAAATATTTTTTTTTCCAAAGTAACTAAAAAAATTTTTTTTTTTCCAAAGTAACTAAAAAAATATTTTTTTTTCCAAAGTAACTAAAAAAATATTTTTTTTTCCAAAGAAACTAAAAAAATATTTTTTTTTCCAAAGTAACTAAAAAAAAATATTTTTTTCCAAAGTAACTAAAAAAAATTTTTTTTTCCAAAGTAACAAAAAAAATATTTTTTTTTCCAAAGTAACTAAAAAAATAATTTTTTTTTCCAAAGTAACTAAAAAAGTAACTTTTTTTCCAAAGTAACTAAAAAAATATTTTTTTTTCCAAAGTAACAAAAAAAATATTTTTTTTTCCAAAGTAACTAAAAAATTTTTTTTTTTTCCAAAGTAACTAAAAAAGTAACTTTTTTCCAAAGTAACTAAAAAAATATATTTTTTTCCAAAGTAACTAAAAATATATTTTTTTTTCCAAAGTAACTAAAAAAATAATTTTTTTTCCAAAGTAACAAAAAAAATATTTTTTTTTCCAAAGTAACTAAAAAAATATTTTTTTTTCCAAAGTAACTAAAAAAATATTTTTTTTTCCAATAACTAAAAAAATATTTTTTTTTCCAAAGTAACTAAAAAAATATTTTTTTTCCAAAGAAACTAAAAAAATATTTTTTTTTCCAAAGTAACTAAAAAAAAATTTTTTTTTCCAAAGTAACAAAAAAAATTTTTTTTTTTCCAAAGTAACTAAAAAATATATTTCTTTCCAAAGAAACTAAAAAAAATTTTTTTTTTCCAAAGTAACTAAAAAATTTTTTTTTTCCAAAGTAACTAAAACATTTTTTTTTCCAAAGTAACTAAAAAAATAATTTTTTTTCCAAAGTAACAAAAAAAATATATTTTTTTCCAAAGTAACTAAAAAAATATTTTTTTTCCAAAGTAACTAAAAAAGTAACTTTTTTTCCAAAGTAACTAAAAAAATATTTTTTTTTCCAAAGTAACTAAAAAAGTATTTTTTTTTCCAAAGTAACTAAAAAAATATTTTTTTTTCCAAAGTAACTAAAAAAATATTTTTTTTTCCAAAGTAACTAAAAAAATATTTTTTTTTCCAAAGTAACTAAAAAAATATTTTTTTTTCCAAAGAAACTAAAAAAATATTTTTTTTCCAAAGTAACTAAAAAAATATTTTTTTTTCCAAAGTAACTAAAAAAATATTTTTTTTTCCAAAGTAACTAAAAAAATATTTTTTTTTCCAAAGTAACTAAAAAAAAAAAAAAAATTCCAAAGAAACTAAAAAAAATTTTTTTTTTCCAAAGTAACTAAAAAAATATTTTTTTTTCCAAAGTAACTAAAAAAATATTTTTTTTTCCAAAGTAACAAAAAAAATATTTTTTTTTCCAAAGTAACTAAAAAAATATTTTTTTTTCCAAAGTAACTAAAAAAGTAACTTTTTTTCCAAAGTAACTAAAAAAATATTTTTTTTTCCAAAGTAACTAAAAAAATATTTTTTTTTCCAAAGTAACTAAAAAAATATTTTTTTTCCAAAGTAACTAAAAAAATATTTTTTTTTCCAAAGAAACAAAAAAAATATTTTTTTTTCCAAAGTAACAAAAAAAATATTTTTTTTTCCAAAGTAACTAAAAAAATATTTTTTTTTCCAAAGAAACTAAAAAAATATTTTTTTTCCAAAGTAACTAAAAAAAATTTTTTTTTCCCAAAGTAACTAAAAAAATATTTTTTTTTCCAAAGTAACTAAAAAAATATTTTTTTTTTCCAAAGTAACTAAAAAAAATTTTTTTTTCCAAAGAAACTAAAAAAAAAATTTTTTTTCCAAAGTAACTAAAAAAATATTTTTTTTTCCAAAGTAACTAAAAAAATATTTTTTTTTCCAAAGAAACTAAAAAAATATTTTTTTTTCCAAAGTAACTAAAAAAATTTTTTTTTTGAAAAGTAACTAAAAATTTTTTTTTTTTTCCAAAGAAACTAAAAATTTTTTTTTTTTTTCCAAAGTAACTAAAAAAATATTTTTTTTTCCAAAGTAACTAAAAAAATATTTTTTTTCCAAAGTAACTAAAAAAGTAACTTTTTTTCCAAAGTAACTAAAAAAATATTTTTTTTTCCAAAGTAACTAAAAAAATATTTTTTTTTCCAAAGTAACTAAAAAAGTAACTTTTTTTCCAAAGTAACTAAAAAAATATTTTTTTTTCCAAAGTAACTAAAAAAGTAACTTTTTTTCCAAAGTAACTAAAAAAAATTTTTTTTTTCCAAAGTAACTAAAAAAATTTTTTTTTTCCAAAGTAACTAAAAAAATATTTTTTTTTCCAAAGTAACTAAAAAAATATTTTTTTTTCCAAAGAAACTAAAAAAATATTTTTTTTTCCAAAGTAACTAAAAAATTATTTTTTTTCCAAAGTAACTAAAAAAATATTTTTTTTTCCAAAGTAACAAAAAAAATAATTTTTTTTCCAAAGTAACTAAAAAAGTAATTTTTTTTCCAAAGTAACAAAAAAAATAATTTTTTTTCCAAAGTAACTAAAAAAGTAACTTTTTTTCCAAAGTAACTAAAAAAATATTTTTTTTTCCAAAGTAACTAAAAAAATATTTTTTTTTCCAAAGTAACTAAAAAAATATTTTTTTTTCCAAAGTAACTAAAAAAATATTTTTTTTTCCAAAGAAACTAAAAAAATATTTTTTTTTCCAAAGTAACTAAAAAAAAATTTTTTTTTCCAAAGTAACTAAAAAATTTTTTTTTTTCCAAAGTAACTAAAAAAAAAAAAAATTTTCCAAAGTAACAAAAAAAATATTTTTTTTTCCAAAGTAACTAAAAAAATATTTTTTTTTCCAAAGTAACTAAAAAAGTAACTTTTTTTCCAAAGTAACTAAAAAAATATTTTTTTTTCCAAAGTAACTAAAAAAGTAACTTTTTTTCCAAAGTAACTAAAAAAATATTTTTTTTTCCAAAGTAACTAAAAAAATATTTTTTTTTCCAAAGTAACTAAAAAAATATTTTTTTTTCCAAAGTAACTAAAAAAATATTTTTTTTTCCAAAGAAACTAAAAAAATATTTTTTTTTCCAAAGTAACTAAAAAAATTTTTTTTTCCAAAGTAACTAAAAATTTTTTTTTTTTCCAAAGTAACTAAAAAAATTTTTTTTTTTCCAAAGTAACAAAAAAAATAATTTTTTTTCCAAAGTAACTAAAAAAATATATTTTTTTCCAAAGTAACTAAAAACGTAACTTTTTTTCCAAAGTAACTAAAAAAATATTTTTTTTTCCAAAGTAACTAAAAAAATATTTTTTTTTCCAAAGTAACTAAAAAAAAAAAATTTTTTCCAAAGTAACTAAAAAAATATATTTTTTTCCAAAGTAACTAAAAACGTAACTTTTTTTCCAAAGTAACTAAAAAAATTTTTTTTTTTCCAAAGTAACTAAAATTTTTTTTTTTTTTCCAAAGTAACTAAAAAAAATTTTTTTTTTCCAAAGTAACAAAAAAAATATTTTTTTTTCCAAAGTAACTAAAAAAATATTTTTTTTTCCAAAGTAACTAAAAAAGTAACTTTTTTTCCAAAGTAACTAAAAAAATATTTTTTTTTCCAAAGTAACTAAAAAAGTTACTTTTTTTCCAAAGTAACTAAAAAAATATTTTTTTTTCCAAAGTAACTAAAAAAATATTTTTTTTCCCAAAGTAACTAAAAAAATATTTTTTTTTCCAAAGTAACTAAAAAAATATTTTTTTTCCAAAGAAACTAAAAAAATATATTTTTTTTCCAAAGTAACTAAAAAAAATTTTTTTTTCCAAAGTAACTAAAAAAATTTTTTTTTTTCCAAAGTAACAAAAAAAATAATTTTTTTTCCAAAGTAACTAAAAAAATATATTTTTTTCCAAAGTAACTAAAAACGTAACTTTTTTTCCAAAGTAACTAAAAAAATATTTTTTTTTCCAAAGTAACTAAAAAAATATTTTTTTTTCCAAAGTAACTAAAAAAATATTTTTTTTTCCAAAGAAACTAAAAAAATATTTTTTTTTCCAAAGTAACTAAAAAAATATGTTTTTTTCCAAAGTAACTAAAAAAATATTTTTTTTTCCAAAGTAACTAAAAAAATATTTTTTTTTCCAAAGAAACTAAAAAAATATTTTTTTTTCCAAAGTAACTAAAAAAAAAAAAAATTTCCAAAGTAACTAAAATAATATTTTTTTTTCCAAAGTAACTAAAAAAATATTTTTTTTTCCAAAGTAACTAAAAAATATTTTTTTTTCCAAAGAAACTAAAAAAAATTATTTTTTTCCAAAGTAACTAAAAAAAATTTTTTTTTCCAAAGTAACAAAAAAAATTTTTTTTTTTCCAAAGTAACTAAAAAATTTTTTTTTTTTCCAAAGTAACTAAAAAAGTAACTTTTTTTCCAAAGTAACTAAAAAAATTTTTTTTTTTCCAAAGTAACTAAAAATTTTTTTTTTTCCAAAGTAACTAAAAAAATTTTTTTTTTCCAAAGTAACTAAAAAAATATATTTTTTTCCAAAGTAACTAAAAAAATATTTTTTTTTCCAAAGAAACAAAAAAAATATTTTTTTTTCCAAAGTAACTAAAAAAATATATTTTTTTCCAAAGTAACTAAAAAAATATTTTTTTTTCCAAAGTAACTAAAAAAATATTTTTTTTTCCAAAGTAACTAAAAAAATATTTTTTTTTCCAAAGTAACTAAAAAAATATTTTTTTTTCCAAAGTAACTAAAAAAATATTTTTTTTTCCAAAGTAACTAAAAAAATTTTTTTTTTCCAAAGTAACTAAAAAAAAAATTTTTTTTCCAAAGAAACTAAAAAAATATTTTTTTTTCCAAAGTAACTAAAAAAAAAAAAAAATTTCCAAAGTAACAAAAAAAATTTTTTTTTTTCCAAAGTAACTAAAAAATATTTTTTTTCCAAAGAAACTAAAAAAAATTATTTTTTTCCAAAGTAACTAAAAATTTTTTTTTTTTTCCAAAGTAACTAAAACATTTTTTTTCCAAAGTAACTAAAAAAATATTTTTTTTTCCAAAGTAACAAAAAATTTTTTTTTTTTTCCAAAGTAACTAAAAAAATATTTTTTTTTCCAAAGTAACTAAAAAAGTAACTTTTTTTCCAAAGTAACTAAAAAAATATTTTTTTTTCCAAAGTAACTAAAAAAGTAACTTTTTTTCCAAAGTAACTAAAAAAATATTTTTTTTTCCAAAGTAACTAAAAAAATATTTTTTTTCCAAAGTAACTAAAAAAATATTTTTTTTTCCAAAGTAACTAAAAAAATATTTTTTTTTCCAAAGTAACTAAAAAAATATTTTTTTTTCCAAAGAAACTAAAAAAATATTTTTTTTCCAAAGTAACTAAAAAAATATTTTTTTTTCCAAAGTAACTAAAAAAATATTTTTTTTTCCAAAGTAACTAAAAAAATATTTTTTTTTCCAAAGTAACTAAAAAAAAAAAAAAATTTCCAAAGAAACTAAAAAAATTTTCTTTTTTCCAAAGTAACTAAAAAAATATTTTTTTTTCCAAAGTAACAAAAAAAAATTTTTTTTTCCAAAGTAACTAAAAAAATATTTTTTTTTCCAAAGTAACTAAAAAAGTAACTTTTTTTCCAAAGTAACTAAAAAAATATTTTTTTTTCCAAAGTAACTAAAAAAATATTTTTTTTTCCAAAGTAACTAAAAAAATATTTTTTTTTCCAAAGTAACTAAAAAAATATTTTTTTTTCCAAAGAAACAAAAAAAATATTTTTTTTTCCAAAGTAACTAAAAAAATATTTTTTTTTCCAAAGTAACTAAAAAAATATTTTTTTTTCCAAAGTAACTAAAAAAGTAACTTTTTTTCCAAAGTAACTAAAAAAATATTTTTTTTTCCAAAGTAACTAAAAAAATATTTTTTTTTCCAAAGTAACTAAAAAAAATTTTTTTTTTCCAAAGTAACTAAAAAAAATTTTTTTTTCCAAAGTAACTAAAAAAAAATTTTTTTTTCCAAAGAAACTAAAAAAATATTTTTTTTCCAAAGTAACTAAAAAAAAAAAAAATTTTCCAAAGTAACAAAAAAAATTTTTTTTTTTCCAAAGTAACTAAAAAATATTTTTTTTTCCAAAGAAACTAAAAAAAATTATTTTTTTCCAAAGTAACTAAAAAATTTTTTTTTTTTCCAAAGTAACTAAAACATTTTTTTTTCCAAAGTAACTAAAAAAATATTTTTTTTTCCAAAGTAACAAAAAATTTTTTTTTTTTCCAAAGTAACTAAAAAAATATTTTTTTTTCCAAAGTAACTAAAAAAGTAACTTTTTTTCCAAAGTAACTAAAAAAATATTATTTTTTTCCAAAGTAACTAAAAAAGTAACTTTTTTTCCAAAGTAACTAAAAAAATATTTTTTTTTCCAAAGTAACTAAAAAAATATTTTTTTTCCAAAGTAACTAAAAAAATATTTTTTTTTCCAAAGTAACTAAAAAAATATTTTTTTTTCCAAAGTAACTAAAAAAATATTTTTTTTTCCAAAGAAACTAAAAAAATATTTTTTTTCCAAAGTAACTAAAAAAATATTTTTTTTTCCAAAGTAACTAAAAAAATATTTTTTTTTCCAAAGTAACTAAAAAAATATTTTTTTTTCCAAAGTAACTAAAAAAAAAAAAAAATTTCCAAAGAAACTAAAATTTTTTTTTTTTTTCCAAAGTAACTAAAAAAATATTTTTTTTTCCAAAGTAACAAAAAAAATTTTTTTTTTCCAAAGTAACTAAAAAAATATTTTTTTTTCCAAAGTAACTAAAAAAGTAACTTTTTTTCCAAAGTAACTAAAAAAATATTTTTTTTTCCAAAGTAACTAAAAAAATATTTTTTTTTCCAAAGTAACTAAAAAAATATTTTTTTTTCCAAAGTAACTAAAAAAATATTTTTTTTCCCAAAGAAACAAAAAAAATATTTTTTTTTCCAAAGTAACTAAAAAAATATTTTTTTTTCCAAAGTAACTAAAAAAAAATTTTTTTTTCCAAAGAAACTAAAAAAATATTTTTTTTCCAAAGTAACTAAAAAAATATTTTTTTTTCCAAAGTAACTAAAAAAATATTTTTTTTCCAAAGTAACTAAAAAAATATTTTTTTTTCCAAAGTAACTAAAAAAAAAAAAAATTTCCAAAGAAACTAAAAAAATTTTTTTTTTTCCAAAGTAACTAAAAAAATATTTTTTTTTCCAAAGTAACAAAAAAAAATTTTTTTTTCCAAAGTAACTAAAAAAATATTTTTTTTTCCAAAGTAACTAAAAAAGTAACTTTTTTTCCAAAGTAACTAAAAAAATATTTTTTTTTCCAAAGTAACTAAAAAAATATTTTTTTTTCCAAAGTAACTAAAAAAATATTTTTTTTTCCAAAGTAACTAAAAAAATATTTTTTTTTCCAAAGAAACAAAAAAAATATTTTTTTTTCCAAAGTAACTAAAAAAATATTTTTTTTTCCAAAGTAACTAAAAAAATATTTTTTTTTCCAAAGTAACTAAAAAATATTTTTTTTTCCAAAGTAACAAAAAAATTTTTTTTTTTCCAAAGTAACTAAAAAAATATTTTTTTTCCAAAGTAACTAAAAAAGTAACTTTTTTTCCAAAGTAACTAAAAAAATATTTTTTTTTCCAAAGTAACTAAAAAAATATTTTTTTTTCCAAAGTAACTAAAAAAATATTTTTTTTTCCAAAGTAACTAAAAAAATATTTTTTTTTCCAAAGTAACTAAAAAAATATTTTTTTTCCAAAGTAACTAAAAAAATATTTTTTTTTCCAAAGAAACTAAAAAAATATTTTTTTTTCCAAAGTAACTAAAAAAAAAAAATTTTTTCCAAAGTAACAAAAATTTTTTTTTTTTTTTCCAAAGTAACTAAAAAAATATTTTTTTTCCAAAGTAACTAAAAAAATATTTTTTTTTCCAAAGTAACTAAAAAAATATTTTTTTTTCCAAAGTAACTAAAAAAATATTTTTTTTTCCAAAGAAACTAAAAAAATATTTTTTTTCCAAAGTAACTAAAAAAATATTTTTTTTTCCAAAGTAACTAAAAAAATATTTTTTTTTCCAAAGTAACTAAAAAAATATTTTTTTTTCCAAAGTAACTAAAAAAATATTTTTTTTCCAAAGTAACTAAAAAAATATTTTTTTTTCCAAAGAAACTAAAAAAATATTTTTTTTTCCAAAGTAACTAAAAAAAAAAAAATTTTTCCAAAGTAACAAAAATTTTTTTTTTTTTTTCCAAAGTAACTAAAAAATATTTTTTTTTCCAAAGAAACTAAAAAAAATATTTTTTTTCCAAAGTAACTAAAAATTTTTTTTTTTTTCCAAAGTAACTAAAACATTTTTTTTTTCCAAAGTAACTAAAAAAATATTTTTTTTTCCAAAGTAACAAAATTTTTTTTTTTTTTTCCAAAGTAACTAAAAAAATATTTTTTTTTCCAAAGTAACTAAAAAAGTAACTTTTTTTCCAAAGTAACTAAAAAAATATTTTTTTTCCAAAGTAACTAAAAAAGTAACTTTTTTTCCAAAGTAACTAAAAAAATATATTTTTTTCCAAAGTAACTAAAAAAGTAACTTTTTTTCCAAAGTAACTAAAAAAATATTTTTTTTTCCAAAGTAACTAAAAAAATATTTTTTTTTCCAAAGTAACTAAAAAAAAATTTTTTTTTCCAAAGTAACTAAAAATTTTTTTTTTTTTCCAAAGTAACTAAAAAAATATTTTTTTTTCCAAAGTAACTAAAAAAATATTTTTTTTTCCAAAGTAACTAAAAAAATATTTTTTTTTCCAAAGAAACTAAAAAAATATTTTTTTTTCCAAAGTAACTAAAAAAAATTTTTTTTTTCCAAAGTAACTAAAAAAATATTTTTTTTCCAAAGTAACAAAAAAAATATTTTTTTTTCCAAAGTAACAAAAAAAATATTTTTTTTTCCAAAGTAACTAAAAAAATATTTTTTTTCCAAAGTAACTAAAAAAGTAACTTTTTTTCCAAAGTAACTAAAAAAATATTTTTTTTCCAAAGTAACAAAAAAAATATTTTTTTTTCCAAAGTAACTAAAAAAATATTTTTTTTTCCAAAGTAACTAAAAAAGTAACTTTTTTTCCAAAGTAACTAAAAAAATATTTTTTTTTCCAAAGTAACTAAAAAAATATTTTTTTTTCCAAAGTAACTAAAAAAATAATTTTTTTTCCAAAGTAACAAAAAAAATATTTTTTTTTCCAAAGTAACTAAAAAAATATTTTTTTTTCCAAAGTAACTAAAAAAATATTTTTTTTTCCAAAGTAACTAAAAAAATATTTTTTTTTTCCAATAACTAAAAAAATATTTTTTTTTCCAAAGTAACTAAAAAAATATTTTTTTTTCCAAAGTAACTAAAAAAATTTTTTTTTTCCAAAGTAACTAAAAAAAAAAAAAAATTTCCAAAGTAACAAAAAAATTTTTTTTTTTCCAAAGTAACTAAAAAATATATTTCTTTCCAAAGAAACTAAAAAAAATTATTTTTTTCCAAAGTAACTAAAAAAATATTTTTTTTTCCAAAGTAACTAAAAAAATATTTTTTTTTCCAAAGTAACTAAAAAATTTTTTTTTTTTCCAAAGTAACTAAAAAAATTTTTTTTTTTCCAAAGTAACTAAAAAATTTTTTTTTTTTCCAAAGTAACTAAAAAAATATTTTTTTTTCCAAAGTAACTAAAAAAATATTTTTTTTTCCAAAGAAACTAAAAAAATATTTTTTTTTCCAAAGTAACTAAAAAAATTTTTTTTTTTCCAAAGTAACAAAAAAAATATTTTTTTTCCAAAGTAACAAAAAAAATATTTTTTTTTCCAAAGTAACAAAAATTTTTTTTTTTTTTCCAAAGTAACTAAAAAAATATTTTTTTTCCAAAGTAACTAAAAAAGTAACTTTTTTTCCAAAGTAACTAAAAAAATATTTTTTTTTCCAAAGTAACAAAAAAAATATTTTTTTTTCCAAAGTAACTAAAAAAATATTTTTTTTTCCAAAGTAACTAAAAAAGTAACTTTTTTTCCAAAGTAACTAAAAAAATATTTTTTTTTCCAAAGTAACTAAAAAAATAATTTTTTTTCCAAAGTAACAAAAAAAATATTTTTTTTTCCAAAGTAACTAAAAAAATATTTTTTTTTCCAAAGTAACTAAAAAAATATTTTTTTTCCAATAACTAAAAAAATATTTTTTTTTCCAAAGTAACTAAAAAAATATTTTTTTTTCCAAAGAAACTAAAAAAATATTTTTTTTTCCAAAGTAACTAAAAAAAAAAAAAAAATTCCAAAGTAACAAAAATTTTTTTTTTTTTTCCAAAGTAACTAAAAAATATATTTCTTTCCAAAGAAACTAAAAAAAAATTTTTTTTTCCAAAGTAACTAAAAAAAATTTTTTTTTCCAAAGTAATTAAAACATTTTTTTTTTCCAAAGTAACTAAAAAAATATTTTTTTTTCCAAAGTAACAAAAAAAATATTTTTTTTTCCAAAGTAACTAAAAAAATATTTTTTTTCCAAAGTAACTAAAAAAGTAACTTTTTTTCCAAAGTAACTAAAAAAATATTTTTTTTTCCAAAGTAACTAAAAAAGTAACTTTTTTTCCAAAGTAACTAAAAAAATATTTTTTTTTCCAAAGTAACTAAAAAAATATTTTTTTTCCAAAGTAACTAAAAAAATATTTTTTTTTCCAAAGTAACTAAAAAAATATTTTTTTTTCCAAAGTAACTAAAAAAATATATTTCTTTCCAAAGAAACTAAAAAAAATTATTTTTTTCCAAAGTAACTAAAAAAAATTTTTTTTTCCAAAGTAATTAAAACATTTTTTTTTTCCAAAGTAACTAAAAAAATAATTTTTTTTCCAAAGTAACAAAAAAAAAATTTTTTTTTCCAAAGTAACTAAAAAAATATTTTTTTTCCAAAGTAACTAAAAAAGTAACTTTTTTTCCAAAGTAACTAAAAAAATATTTTTTTTTCCAAAGTAACTAAAAAAGTAACTTTTTTTCCAAAGTAACTAAAAAAATATTTTTTTTTCCAAAGTAACTAAAAAAATATTTTTTTTCCAAAGTAACTAAAAAAATATTTTTTTTTCCAAAGTAACTAAAAAAATATTTTTTTTTCCAAAGTAACTAAAAAAGTAACTTTTTTTCCAAAGTAACTAAAAAAATATTTTTTTTTCCAAAGTAACTAAAAAAGTAACTTTTTTTCCAAAGTAACTAAAAATTTTTTTTTTTTCCAAAGTAACTAAAAAAATATTTTTTTTCCAAAGTAACTAAAAAAATTTTTTTTTTTCCAAAGTAACTAAAAAAATATTTTTTTTCCAAAGTAACTAAAAAAATATTTTTTTTTCCAAAGTAACTAAAAAAATATTTTTTTTTCCAAAGAAACTAAAAAAATTTTTTTTTTCCAAAGTAACTAAAAAAATAATTTTTTTTCCAAAGTAACAAAAAAAATAATTTTTTTTCCAAAGTAACTAAAAAAATATATTTTTTTCCAAAGTAACAAAAAAAATATTTTTTTTTCCAAAGTAACTAAAAAAATATTTTTTTTTCCAAAGTAACTAAAAAAGTAACTTTTTTTCCAAAGTAATTAAAAAAATATTTTTTTTTCCAAAGTAACTAAAAAAATATTTTTTTTTCCAAAGTAACTAAAAAAATATTTTTTTTTCCAAAGTAACTAAAAAAATATTTTTTTTTCCAAAGAAACTAAAAAAATATTTTTTTTTCCAAAGTAACTAAAAAAAATTTTTTTTTCCAAAGTAACTAAAATTTTTTTTTTTTTTCCAAAGTAACTAAAAAAAAAAAAAATTTTCCAAAGTAACAAAAAAAATATTTTTTTTTCCAAAGTAACTAAAAAAATATTTTTTTTTCCAAAGTAACTAAAAAAGTAACTTTTTTTCCAAAGTAACTAAAAAAATATTTTTTTTTCCAAAGTAACTAAAAAAGTAACTTTTTTTCCAAAGTAACTAAAAAAATATTTTTTTTTCCAAAGTAACTAAAAAAATATTTTTTTTTCCAAAGTAACTAAAAAAATATTTTTTTTTCCAAAGTAACTAAAAAAATATTTTTTTTTCCAAAGAAACTAAAAAAATATTTTTTTTTCCAAAGTAACTAAAAAAATATTTTTTTTTCCAAAGTAACAAAAAAAATAATTTTTTTTCCAAAGTAACTAAAAAAAAATATTTTTTTCCAAAGTAACTAAAAACGTAACTTTTTTCCAAAGTAACTAAAAAAATATTTTTTTTTCCAAAGTAACTAAAAAAATATTTTTTTTTCCAAAGTAACTAAAAAAAAAAAAAATTTTCCAAAGTAACTAAAAAAATATTTTTTTTTCCAAAGAAACTAAAAAAATATTTTTTTTTCCAAAGTAACTAAAAAAATATTTTTTTTTCCAAAGAAACTAAAAAAATATTTTTTTTTCCAAAGTAACTAAAAAAAAATTTTTTTTTCCAAAGTAACTAAAATAATATTTTTTTTTCCAAAGTAACTAAAAAAATATTTTTTTTTCCAAAGTAACTAAAAAATATTTTTTTTCCCAAAGAAACTAAAAAAAATTATTTTTTTCCAAAGTAACTAAAAAAAATTTTTTTTTCCAAAGTAACAAAAAAAATATTTTTTTTTCCAAAGTAACTAAAAAAATTTTTTTTTTCCAAAGTAACTAAAAAAGTAACTTTTTTTCCAAAGTAACTAAAAAAAATTTTTTTTTTCCAAAGTAACTAAAAACTTTTTTTTTTTCCAAAGTAACTAAAAAAATATTTTTTTTTCCAAAGTAACTAAAAAAATATTTTTTTTTCCAAAGAAACAAAAAAAATATTTTTTTTTCCAAAGTAACTAAAAAAATATATTTTTTTCCAAAGTAACTAAAAAAATATTTTTTTTTCCAAAGTAACTAAAAAATATTTTTTTTTCCAAAGTAACAAAATTTTTTTTTTTTTTTCCAAAGTAACTAAAAAAATATTTTTTTTTCCAAAGTAACTAAAAAAATATTTTTTTTTCCAAAGTAACTAAAAAAATATTTTTTTTTCCAAAGTAACTAAAAAAATATTTTTTTTTCCAAAGTAACTAAAAAAATATTTTTTTTTCCAAAGTAACAAAATTTTTTTTTTTTTTCCAAAGTAACTAAAAAAATATTTTTTTTTCCAAAGTAACTAAAAAAGTAACTTTTTTTCCAAAGTAACTAAAAAAATATTTTTTTTTCCAAAGTAACTAAAAAAGTAACTTTTTTTCCAAAGTAACTAAAAAAATATTTTTTTTTCCAAAGTAACTAAAAAAAAATTTTTTTTCCAAAGTAACTAAAAAAATATTTTTTTTTCCAAAGTAACTAAAAAAATATTTTTTTTTCCAAAGTAACTAAAAAAATATTTTTTTTTCCAAAGAAACTAAAAAAATATTTTTTTTCCAAAGTAACTAAAAAAATATTTTTTTTTCCAAAGTAACTAAAAAAATATTTTTTTTTCCAAAGTAACTAAAAAAATATTTTTTTTCCAAAGTAACTAAAAAAAAAAAAAAATTTCCAAAGAAACTAAAAATTTTTTTTTTTTTCCAAAGTAACTAAAAAAATATTTTTTTTTCCAAAGTAACAAAAAAATTTTTTTTTTTCCAAAGTAACTAAAAAAATATTTTTTTTTCCAAAGTAACTAAAAAAGTAACTTTTTTTCCAAAGTAACTAAAAAAATAATTTTTTTTCCAAAGTAACTAAAAAAATAATTTTTTTTCCAAAGTAACTAAAAAAATATTTTTTTTTCCAAAGTAACTAAAAAAATATTTTTTTTTCCAAAGAAACAAAAAAAATATTTTTTTTTCCAAAGTAACTAAAAAAATATTTTTTTTTCCAAAGTAACTAAAAAAATATTTTTTTTTCCAAAGTAACTAAAAAATATTTTTTTTTCCAAAGTAACAAAAATTTTTTTTTTTTTTCCAAAGTAACTAAAAAAATTTTTTTTTTTCCAAAGTAACTAAAAAAGTAACTTTTTTTCCAAAGTAACTAAAAAAATATTTTTTTTTCCAAAGTAACTAAAAAAATATTTTTTTTTCCAAAGTAACTAAAAAAATATTTTTTTTTCCAAAGTAACTAAAAAAATATTTTTTTTTCCAAAGTAACTAAAAAAATATTTTTTTTCCAAAGTAACTAAAAAAATATTTTTTTTTCCAAAGAAACTAAAAAAATATTTTTTTTTCCAAAGTAACTAAAAAAAAAATTTTTTTCCAAAGTAACAAAATTTTTTTTTTTTTTCCAAAGTAACTAAAAAATTTTTTTTTTCCAAAGAAACTAAAAAAAATTTTTTTTTCCAAAGTAACTAAAAAAATATTTTTTTTCCAAAGTAACTAAAAAAATATTTTTTTTTCCAAAGTAACTAAAAAAATATTTTTTTTTCCAAAGTAACTAAAAAAATATTTTTTTTCCAAAGTAACTAAAAAAAAAAAAAAATTTCCAAAGAAACTAAAATTTTTTTTTTTTTTCCAAAGTAACTAAAAAAATATTTTTTTTTCCAAAGTAACAAAAAAAATTTTTTTTTTCCAAAGTAACTAAAAAAATATTTTTTTTTCCAAAGTAACTAAAAAAGTAACTTTTTTTCCAAAGTAACTAAAAAAATAATTTTTTTTCCAAAGTAACTAAAAAAATAATTTTTTTTCCAAAGTAACTAAAAAAATATTTTTTTTTCCAAAGTAACTAAAAAAATATTTTTTTTTCCAAAGAAACAAAAAAAATATTTTTTTTTCCAAAGTAACTAAAAAAATATATTTTTTTCCAAAGTAACTAAAAAAATATTTTTTTTTTCCAAAGTAACTAAAAAATATTTTTTTTTCCAAAGTAACAAAAAATTTTTTTTTTTTTCCAAAGTAACTAAAAAATTTTTTTTTTTTCCAAAGTAACTAAAAAAGTAACTTTTTTTCCAAAGTAACTAAAAAAATATTTTTTTTTCCAAAGTAACTAAAAAAATATTTTTTTTTCCAAAGTAACTAAAAAAATATTTTTTTTCCAAAGTAACTAAAAAAATATTTTTTTTTCCAAAGAAACTAAAAAAATATTTTTTTTTCCAAAGTAACTAAAAAAAAATTTTTTTTTCCAAAGTAACAAAATTTTTTTTTTTTTTTCCAAAGTAACTAAAAATTTTTTTTTTTCCAAAGAAACTAAAAAAAAATTTTTTTTTCCAAAGTAACTAAAATTTTTTTTTTTTTTCCAAAGTAACTAAAACATTTTTTTTTCCAAAGTAACTAAAACAATATTTTTTTTTCCAAAGTAACAAAATTTTTTTTTTTTTTTCCAAAGTAACTAAAAAAATATTTTTTTTTCCAAAGTAACTAAAAAAGTAACTTTTTTTCCAAAGTAACTAAAAAAATATTTTTTTTTCCAAAGTAACTAAAAAAGTAACTTTTTTTTCCAAAGTAACTAAAAAAATATTTTTTTTTCCAAAGTAACTAAAAAAGTAACTTTTTTTCCAAAGTAACTAAAAAAATATTTTTTTTTCCAAAGTAACTAAAAAAATATTTTTTTTTCCAAAGTAACTAAAAAAATTTTTTTTTTTCCAAAGTAACTAAAAAAATATTTTTTTTTCCAAAGTAACTAAAAAAATATTTTTTTTTCCAAAGTAACTAAAAAAATATATTTTTTTCCAAAGTAACTAAAAAAATATTTTTTTTTCCAAAGAAACTAAAAAAATATATTTTTTTTCCAAAGTAACTAAAAAATATATTTTTTTTCCAAAGTAACTAAAAAAATATTTTTTTTCCAAAGTAACAAAAAAAATATTTTTTTTTCCAAAGTAACAAAAAAAAAAAAAATTTTTTCCAAAGTAATTAAAAAAAAAATTTTTTTTCCAAAGTAACTAAAACATTTTTTTTTCCAAAGTAACTAAAAAAATATTTTTTTTTCCAAAGTAACAAAAATTTTTTTTTTTTTTCCAAAGTAACTAAAAAAATATTTTTTTTTCCAAAGTAACTAAAAAAATATTTTTTTTCCAAAGTAACTAAAAAAATATTTTTTTTTCCAAAGTAACTAAAAAAATATTTTTTTTTCCAAAGTAACTAAAAAAATATTTTTTTTCCAAAGTAACTAAAAAAAAAAAAAAATTTCCAAAGAAACTAAATTTTTTTTTTTTTTTCCAAAGTAACTAAAAAAATATTTTTTTTTCCAAAGTAACAAAAAAAATTTTTTTTTTCCAAAGTAACTAAAAAAATATTTTTTTTTCCAAAGTAACTAAAAAAGTAACTTTTTTTCCAAAGTAACTAAAAAAATAATTTTTTTTCCAAAGTAACTAAAAAAATAATTTTTTTTCCAAAGTAACTAAAAAAATATTTTTTTTTCCAAAGTAACTAAAAAAATATTTTTTTTTCCAAAGAAACAAAAAAAATATTTTTTTTTCCAAAGTAACTAAAAAAATATTTTTTTTTCCAAAGTAACTAAAAAAATATTTTTTTTTCCAAAGTAACTAAAAAATATTTTTTTTTCCAAAGTAACAAAAATTTTTTTTTTTTTTCCAAAGTAACTAAAAATTTTTTTTTTTTCCAAAGTAACTAA
Organism: Melanostigma gelatinosum; assembly: GCF_949748355.1. Lineage (NCBI taxonomy): Eukaryota > Metazoa > Chordata > Actinopteri > Perciformes > Zoarcidae > Melanostigma > Melanostigma gelatinosum. The sequence goes on from NW_027634990.1 coordinate 65,326, forward strand.
AAAAGTAACTTTTTTTCCAAAGTAACTAAAAAAATATTTTTTTTTCCAAAGTAACTAAAAAAATATTTTTTTTTCCAAAGTAACTAAAAAAATATTTTTTTTTCCAAAGTAACTAAAAAAATATTTTTTTTTCCAAAGTAACTAAAAAAATATTTTTTTTCCAAAGTAACTAAAAAAATATTTTTTTTTCCAAAGAAACTAAAAAAATATTTTTTTTTCCAAAGTAACTAAAAAAAAAATTTTTTTTCCAAAGTAACAAAATTTTTTTTTTTTTTTCCAAAGTAACTAAAAAAATTTTTTTTTTCCAAAGAAACTAAAAAAAAATTTTTTTTTCCAAAGTAACTAAAATTTTTTTTTTTTTTCCAAAGTAACTAAAACATTTTTTTTTCCAAAGTAACTAAAACAATATTTTTTTTTCCAAAGTAACAAAATTTTTTTTTTTTTTTCCAAAGTAACTAAAAAAATATTTTTTTTTCCAAAGTAACTAAAAAAGTAACTTTTTTTCCAAAGTAACTAAAAAAATATTTTTTTTTCCAAAGTAACTAAAAAAGTAACTTTTTTTTCCAAAGTAACTAAAAAAATATTTTTTTTTCCAAAGTAACTAAAAAAGTAACTTTTTTTCCAAAGTAACTAAAAAAATATTTTTTTTTCCAAAGTAACTAAAAAAATATTTTTTTTTCCAAAGTAACTAAAAAAGTAACTTTTTTTCCAAAGTAACTAAAAAAATATTTTTTTTTCCAAAGTAACTAAAAAAATATTTTTTTTCCAAAGTAACTAAAAAAATATTTTTTTTTCCAAAGTAACTAAAAAAATATTTTTTTTTCCAAAGTAACTAAAAAAGTAACTTTTTTTCCAAAGTAACTAAAAAAATATTTTTTTTTCCAAAGTAACTAAAAAAGTAACTTTTTTTCCAAAGTAACTAAAAAAATTTTTTTTTTTCCAAAGTAACTAAAAAAATATTTTTTTTCCAAAGTAACTAAAAAAATTTTTTTTTTTCCAAAGTAACTAAAAAAATATTTTTTTTCCAAAGTAACTAAAAAAATATTTTTTTTTCCAAAGTAACTAAAAAAATATTTTTTTTTCCAAAGAAACTAAAAAAATTTTTTTTTTCCAAAGTAACTAAAAAAATAATTTTTTTTCCAAAGTAACAAAAAAAATAATTTTTTTTCCAAAGTAACTAAAAAAATATATTTTTTTCCAAAGTAACAAAAAAAATATTTTTTTTTCCAAAGTAACTAAAAAAATATTTTTTTTTCCAAAGTAACTAAAAAAGTAACTTTTTTTCCAAAGTAATTAAAAAAATATTTTTTTTTCCAAAGTAACTAAAAAAATATTTTTTTTTCCAAAGTAACTAAAAAAATATTTTTTTTTCCAAAGTAACTAAAAAAATATTTTTTTTTCCAAAGAAACTAAAAAAATATTTTTTTTTCCAAAGTAACTAAAAAAAATTTTTTTTTCCAAAGTAACTAAAATTTTTTTTTTTTTCCAAAGTAACTAAAAAAAAAAAAAATTTTCCAAAGTAACAAAAAAAATATTTTTTTTTCCAAAGTAACTAAAAAAATATTTTTTTTTCCAAAGTAACTAAAAAAGTAACTTTTTTTCCAAAGTAACTAAAAAAATATTTTTTTTTCCAAAGTAACTAAAAAAGTAACTTTTTTTCCAAAGTAACTAAAAAAATATTTTTTTTTCCAAAGTAACTAAAAAAATATTTTTTTTTCCAAAGTAACTAAAAAAATATTTTTTTTTCCAAAGTAACTAAAAAAATATTTTTTTTTCCAAAGAAACTAAAAAAATATTTTTTTTTCCAAAGTAACTAAAAAAATATTTTTTTTTCCAAAGTAACAAAAAAAATAATTTTTTTTCCAAAGTAACTAAAAAAAAATATTTTTTTCCAAAGTAACTAAAAACGTAACTTTTTTCCAAAGTAACTAAAAAAATATTTTTTTTTCCAAAGTAACTAAAAAAATATTTTTTTTTCCAAAGTAACTAAAAAAAAAAAAAATTTTCCAAAGTAACTAAAAAAATATTTTTTTTTCCAAAGAAACTAAAAAAATATTTTTTTTTCCAAAGTAACTAAAAAAATATTTTTTTTTCCAAAGAAACTAAAAAAATATTTTTTTTTCCAAAGTAACTAAAAAAAAATTTTTTTTTCCAAAGTAACTAAAATAATATTTTTTTTTCCAAAGTAACTAAAAAAATATTTTTTTTTCCAAAGTAACTAAAAAATATTTTTTTTCCCAAAGAAACTAAAAAAAATTATTTTTTTCCAAAGTAACTAAAAAAATTTTTTTTTTCCAAAGTAACAAAAAAAATATTTTTTTTTCCAAAGTAACTAAAAAAATTTTTTTTTTCCAAAGTAACTAAAAAAGTAACTTTTTTTCCAAAGTAACTAAAAAAAATTTTTTTTTTCCAAAGTAACTAAAAACTTTTTTTTTTTCCAAAGTAACTAAAAAAATATTTTTTTTTCCAAAGTAACTAAAAAAATATTTTTTTTTCCAAAGAAACAAAAAAAATATTTTTTTTTCCAAAGTAACTAAAAAAATATATTTTTTTCCAAAGTAACTAAAAAAATATTTTTTTTTCCAAAGTAACTAAAAAATATTTTTTTTTCCAAAGTAACAAAATTTTTTTTTTTTTTTCCAAAGTAACTAAAAAAATATTTTTTTTTCCAAAGTAACTAAAAAAATATTTTTTTTTCCAAAGTAACTAAAAAAATATTTTTTTTTCCAAAGTAACTAAAAAAATATTTTTTTTTCCAAAGTAACTAAAAAAATATTTTTTTTTCCAAAGTAACAAAATTTTTTTTTTTTTTCCAAAGTAACTAAAAAAATATTTTTTTTTCCAAAGTAACTAAAAAAGTAACTTTTTTTCCAAAGTAACTAAAAAAATATTTTTTTTTCCAAAGTAACTAAAAAAGTAACTTTTTTTCCAAAGTAACTAAAAAAATATTTTTTTTTCCAAAGTAACTAAAAAAATTTTTTTTTTCCAAAGTAACTAAAAAAATATTTTTTTTTCCAAAGTAACTAAAAAAATATTTTTTTTTCCAAAGTAACTAAAAAAATATTTTTTTTTCCAAAGAAACTAAAAAAATATTTTTTTTCCAAAGTAACTAAAAAAATATTTTTTTTTCCAAAGTAACTAAAAAAATATTTTTTTTTCCAAAGTAACTAAAAAAATATTTTTTTTCCAAAGTAACTAAAAAAAAAAAAAAATTTCCAAAGAAACTAAAATTTTTTTTTTTTTTCCAAAGTAACTAAAAAAATATTTTTTTTTCCAAAGTAACAAAAAAATTTTTTTTTTTCCAAAGTAACTAAAAAAATATTTTTTTTTCCAAAGTAACTAAAAAAGTAACTTTTTTTCCAAAGTAACTAAAAAAATAATTTTTTTTCCAAAGTAACTAAAAAAATAATTTTTTTTCCAAAGTAACTAAAAAAATATTTTTTTTTCCAAAGTAACTAAAAAAATATTTTTTTTTCCAAAGAAACAAAAAAAATATTTTTTTTTCCAAAGTAACTAAAAAAATATTTTTTTTTCCAAAGTAACTAAAAAAATATTTTTTTTTCCAAAGTAACTAAAAAATATTTTTTTTTCCAAAGTAACAAATTTTTTTTTTTTTTTTCCAAAGTAACTAAAAATTTTTTTTTTTTTCCAAAGTAACTAAAAAAGTAACTTTTTTTCCAAAGTAACTAAAAAAATATTTTTTTTTCCAAAGTAACTAAAAAAATATTTTTTTTTCCAAAGTAACTAAAAAAATATTTTTTTTTCCAAAGTAACTAAAAAAATATTTTTTTTTCCAAAGTAACTAAAAAAATATTTTTTTTCCAAAGTAACTAAAAAAATATTTTTTTTTCCAAAGAAACTAAAAAAATATTTTTTTTTCCAAAGTAACTAAAAAAAAAATTTTTTTCCAAAGTAACAAAATTTTTTTTTTTTTTCCAAAGTAACTAAAAAATTTTTTTTTTCCAAAGAAACTAAAAAAAATTTTTTTTTTCCAAAGTAATTAAAAAAAATTTTTTTTTTCCAAAGTAACTAAAACATTTTTTTTTCCAAAGTAACTAAAAAAATATTTTTTTTTCCAAAGTAACAAAATTTTTTTCTTTTTTTCCAAAGTAACTAAAAAAATATTTTTTTTTCCAAAGTAACTAAAAAAATATTTTTTTTCCAAAGTAACTAAAAAAATATTTTTTTTTCCAAAGTAACTAAAAAAATATTTTTTTTTCCAAAGTAACTAAAAAAATATTTTTTTTCCAAAGTAACTAAAAAAAAAAAAAAATTTCCAAAGAAACTAAAATTTTTTTTTTTTTCCAAAGTAACTAAAAAAATATTTTTTTTTCCAAAGTAACAAAAAAATTTTTTTTTTTCCAAAGTAACTAAAAAAATATTTTTTTTTCCAAAGTAACTAAAAAAGTAACTTTTTTTCCAAAGTAACTAAAAAAATAATTTTTTTTCCAAAGTAACTAAAAAAATAATTTTTTTTCCAAAGTAACTAAAAAAATATTTTTTTTTCCAAAGTAACTAAAAAAATATTTTTTTTTCCAAAGAAACAAAAAAAATATTTTTTTTTCCAAAGTAACTAAAAAAATATATTTTTTTCCAAAGTAACTAAAAAAATATTTTTTTTTTCCAAAGTAACTAAAAAATTTTTTTTTTCCAAAGTAACAAAAAAATTTTTTTTTTTTCCAAAGTAACTAAAAAAATTTTTTTTTTCCAAAGTAACTAAAAAAGTAACTTTTTTTCCAAAGTAACTAAAAAAATATTTTTTTTTCCAAAGTAACTAAAAAAATATTTTTTTTTCCAAAGTAACTAAAAAAATATTTTTTTTTCCAAAGTAACTAAAAAAATATTTTTTTTTCCAAAGTAACTAAAAAAATATTTTTTTTCCAAAGTAACTAAAAAAATATTTTTTTTTCCAAAGAAACTAAAAAAATATTTTTTTTCCAAAGTAACTAAAAAAAAAATTTTTTTTCCAAAGTAACAAAATTTTTTTTTTTTTTTCCAAAGTAACTAAAAATTTTTTTTTTTTCCAAAGAAACTAAAAAAAAAATTTTTTTTCCAAAGTAACTAAAATTTTTTTTTTTTTTCCAAAGTAACTAAAACATTTTTTTTTCCAAAGTAACTAAAACAATATTTTTTTTTCCAAAGTAACAAAATTTTTTTTTTTTTTTCCAAAGTAACTAAAAAAATATTTTTTTTTCCAAAGTAACTAAAAAAGTAACTTTTTTTCCAAAGTAACTAAAAAAATATTTTTTTTTCCAAAGTAACTAAAAAAGTAACTTTTTTTTCCAAAGTAACTAAAAAAATATTTTTTTTTCCAAAGTAACTAAAAAAGTAACTTTTTTTCCAAAGTAACTAAAAAAATTTTTTTTTTTCCAAAGTAACTAAAAAAATATTTTTTTTTCCAAAGTAACTAAAAAAATTTTTTTTTTTCCAAAGTAACTAAAAAAATATTTTTTTTTCCAAAGTAACTAAAAAAATATTTTTTTTTCCAAAGTAACTAAAAAAATATATTTTTTTCCAAAGTAACTAAAAAAATATTTTTTTTTCCAAAGAAACTAAAAAAATATATTTTTTTTCCAAAGTAACTAAAAAATATATTTTTTTTCCAAAGTAACTAAAAAAATATTTTTTTTCCAAAGTAACAAAAAAAATATTTTTTTTTCCAAAGTAACAAAAAAAAAAATTTTTTTTTCCAAAGTAATTAAAAAAAAAAATTTTTTTCCAAAGTAACTAAAACATTTTTTTTTCCAAAGTAACTAAAAAAATATTTTTTTTTCCAAAGTAACAAAAATTTTTTTTTTTTTCCAAAGTAACTAAAAAAATATTTTTTTTTCCAAAGTAACTAAAAAAATATTTTTTTTCCAAAGTAACTAAAAAAATATTTTTTTTTCCAAAGTAACTAAAAAAATTTTTTTTTTTCCAAAGTAACTAAAAAAATATTTTTTTTCCAAAGTAACTAAAAAAAAAAAAAAATTTCCAAAGAAACTAAAATTTTTTTTTTTTTTCCAAAGTAACTAAAAAAATATTTTTTTTTCCAAAGTAACAAAAAAAATTTTTTTTTTCCAAAGTAACTAAAAAAATATTTTTTTTTCCAAAGTAACTAAAAAAGTAACTTTTTTTCCAAAGTAACTAAAAAAATAATTTTTTTTCCAAAGTAACTAAAAAAATAATTTTTTTTCCAAAGTAACTAAAAAAATATTTTTTTTTCCAAAGTAACTAAAAAAATATTTTTTTTTCCAAAGAAACAAAAAAAATATTTTTTTTTCCAAAGTAACTAAAAAAATATTTTTTTTTCCAAAGTAACTAAAAAAATATTTTTTTTTCCAAAGTAACTAAAAAATATTTTTTTTTCCAAAGTAACAAAATTTTTTTTTTTTTTTCCAAAGTAACTAAAAATTTTTTTTTTTTTCCAAAGTAACTAAAAAAGTAACTTTTTTTCCAAAGTAACTAAAAAAATATTTTTTTTTCCAAAGTAACTAAAAAAATATTTTTTTTTCCAAAGTAACTAAAAAAATATTTTTTTTTCCAAAGTAACTAAAAAAATATTTTTTTTTCCAAAGTAACTAAAAAAATATTTTTTTTCCAAAGTAACTAAAAAAATATTTTTTTTTCCAAAGAAACTAAAAAAATATTTTTTTTTCCAAAGTAACTAAAAAAAAATATTTTTTTCCAAAGTAACAAAATTTTTTTTTTTTTTTCCAAAGTAACTAAAAAAATTTTTTTTTTCCAAAGAAACTAAAAAAAAAATTTTTTTTCCAAAGTAACTAAAATTTTTTTTTTTTTTCCAAAGTAACTAAAACATTTTTTTTTCCAAAGTAACTAAAACAATATTTTTTTTTCCAAAGTAACAAAATTTTTTTTTTTTTTTCCAAAGTAACTAAAAAAATATTTTTTTTTCCAAAGTAACTAAAAAAGTAACTTTTTTTCCAAAGTAACTAAAAAAATATTTTTTTTTCCAAAGTAACTAAAAAAGTAACTTTTTTTTCCAAAGTAACTAAAAAAATATTTTTTTTTCCAAAGTAACTAAAAAAGTAACTTTTTTTCCAAAGTAACTAAAAAAATATTTTTTTTTCCAAAGTAACTAAAAAAATATTTTTTTTTCCAAAGTAACTAAAAAAATATTTTTTTTTCCAAAGTAACTAAAAAAATATTTTTTTTTCCAAAGTAACTAAAAAAATATTTTTTTTTCCAAAGTAACTAAAAAAATATTTTTTTTTCCAAAGTAACTAAAAAAATATTTTTTTTTCCAAAGTAACTAAAACAATATTTTTTTTTCCAAAGTAACAAAATTTTTTTTTTTTTTTCCAAAGTAACTAAAAAAATATTTTTTTTTCCAAAGTAACTAAAAAAGTAACTTTTTTTCCAAAGTAACTAAAAAAATATTTTTTTTTCCAAAGTAACTAAAAAAGTAACTTTTTTTTCCAAAGTAACTAAAAAAATATTTTTTTTTTCCAAAGTAACTAAAAAAGTAACTTTTTTTCCAAAGTAACTAAAAAAATATTTTTTTTTCCAAAGTAACTAAAAAAATGTTTTTTTTTCCAAAGTAACTAAAAAAAAAAATTTTTTTCCAAAGTAACAAAATTTTTTTTTTTTTTTCCAAAGTAACTAAAAAAATTTTTTTTTTCCAAAGAAACTAAAAAAAAAATTTTTTTTCCAAAGTAACTAAAATTTTTTTTTTTTTTCCAAAGTAACTAAAACATTTTTTTTTCCAAAGTAACTAAAACAATATTTTTTTTTCCAAAGTAACAAAATTTTTTTTTTTTTTTCCAAAGTAACTAAAAAAATATTTTTTTTTCCAAAGTAACTAAAAAAGTAACTTTTTTTCCAAAGTAACTAAAAAAATATTTTTTTTTCCAAAGTAACTAAAAAAGTAACTTTTTTTTCCAAAGTAACTAAAAAAATATTTTTTTTTCCAAAGTAACTAAAAAAGTAACTTTTTTTCCAAAGTAACTAAAAAAATATTTTTTTTTCCAAAGTAACTAAAAAAATATTTTTTTTTCCAAAGTAACTAAAAAAATATTTTTTTTTCCAAAGTAACTAAAAAAATATTTTTTTTTCCAAAGTAACTAAAAAAATATTTTTTTTTCCAAAGTAACTAAAAAAATATTTTTTTTTCCAAAGTAACTAAAAAAATATTTTTTTTTCCAAAGAAACTAAAAAAATATATTTTTTTTCCAAAGTAACTAAAAAATATATTTTTTTTCCAAAGTAACTAAAAAAATATTTTTTTTCCAAAGTAACAAAAAAAATATTTTTTTTTCCAAAGTAACAAAAAAAAATTTTTTTTTCCAAAGTAACTAAAAAAATATTTTTTTTTCCAAAGTAACTAAAAAAGTAACTTTTTTTCCAAAGTAACTAAAAAAATATTTTTTTTTCCAAAGTAACTAAAAAAATATTTTTTTTCCCAAAGTAACTAAAAAAATATTTTTTTTTCCAAAGTAACTAAAAAAAAATTTTTTTTTCCAAAGAAACTAAAAAAATATTTTTTTTTCCAAAGTAACAAAAAAAAAAAAAATTTTTCCAAAGTAACTAAAAAAATATATTTTTTTCCAAAGTAACTAAAAACGTAACTTTTTTTCCAAAGTAACTAAAAAAATATTTTTTTTTCCAAAGTAACTAAAAAAATATTTTTTTTTCCAAAGTAACTAAAAAAATATTTTTTTTTCCAAAGAAACTAAAAAAATATTTTTTTTTCCAAAGTAACTAAAAAAATATGTTTTTTTCCAAAGTAACTAAAAAAATATTTTTTTTTCCAAAGTAACTAAAAAAATATTTTTTTTTCCAAAGAAACTAAAAAAATATTTTTTTTTCCAAAGTAACTAAAAAAAAAAAAAATTTTCCAAAGTAACTAAAATAATATTTTTTTTTCCAAAGTAACTAAAAAAATTTTTTTTTTTCCAAAGTAACTAAAAAATATTTTTTTTTCCAAAGAAACTAAAAAAAATTATTTTTTTCCAAAGTAACTAAAAAAAATTATTTTTTCCAAAGTAACAAAAAAAATTATTTTTTTTCCAAAGTAACTAAAAAATTTTTTTTTTTTCCAAAGTAACTAAAAAAGTAACTTTTTTTCCAAAGTAACTAAAAAAAATTTTTTTTTTCCAAAGTAACTAAAAATTTTTTTTTTTTCCAAAGTAACTAAAAAAATATTTTTTTTTCCAAAGTAACTAAAAAAATATTTTTTTTTCCAAAGTAACTAAAAAAATATTTTTTTTTCCAAAGAAACAAAAAAAATATTTTTTTTTCCAAAGTAACTAAAAAAATATATTTTTTTCCAAAGTAACTAAAAAAATATTTTTTTTCCAAAGTAACTAAAAAAGTAACTTTTTTTCCAAAGTAACTAAAAAAATATTTTTTTTTCCAAAGTAACTAAAAAAGTAACTTTTTTTTCCAAAGTAACTAAAAAAATATTTTTTTTTCCAAAGTAACTAAAAAAGTAACTTTTTTTCCAAAGTAACTAAAAAAATATTTTTTTTTCCAAAGTAACTAAAAAAATATTTTTTTTTCCAAAGTAACTAAAAAAATATTTTTTTTTCCAAAGTAACTAAAAAAATATTTTTTTTTCCAAAGTAACTAAAAAAATATTTTTTTTTCCAAAGTAACTAAAAAAATATTTTTTTTTCCAAAGTAACTAAAAAAATATTTTTTTTTCCAAAGAAACTAAAAAAATATATTTTTTTTCCAAAGTAACTAAAAAATATATTTTTTTTCCAAAGTAACTAAAAAAATATTTTTTTTCCAAAGTAACAAAAAAAATATTTTTTTTTCCAAAGTAACAAAAAAAAATTTTTTTTTCCAAAGTAACTAAAAAAATATTTTTTTTTCCAAAGTAACTAAAAAAGTAACTTTTTTTCCAAAGTAACTAAAAAAATATTTTTTTTTCCAAAGTAACTAAAAAAATATTTTTTTTCCCAAAGTAACTAAAAAAATATTTTTTTTTCCAAAGTAACTAAAAAAATATTTTTTTTTCCAAAGAAACTAAAAAAATATTTTTTTTTCCAAAGTAACAAAAAAAAAAAAAATTTTTCCAAAGTAACTAAAAAAATATATTTTTTTCCAAAGTAACTAAAAACGTAACTTTTTTTCCAAAGTAACTAAAAAAATATTTTTTTTTCCAAAGTAACTAAAAAAATATTTTTTTTTCCAAAGTAACTAAAAAAATATTTTTTTTTCCAAAGAAACTAAAAAAATATTTTTTTTTCCAAAGTAACTAAAAAAATATGTTTTTTTCCAAAGTAACTAAAAAAATATTTTTTTTTCCAAAGTAACTAAAAAAATATTTTTTTTTCCAAAGAAACTAAAAAAATATTTTTTTTTCCAAAGTAACTAAAAAAAAAAAAAATTTTCCAAAGTAACTAAAATAATATTTTTTTTTCCAAAGTAACTAAAAAAATTTTTTTTTTTCCAAAGTAACTAAAAAATATTTTTTTTTCCAAAGAAACTAAAAAAAATTATTTTTTTCCAAAGTAACTAAAAAAAATTTTTTTTTCCAAAGTAACAAAAAAAATTATTTTTTTTCCAAAGTAACTAAAAAATTTTTTTTTTTTCCAAAGTAACTAAAAAAGTAACTTTTTTTCCAAAGTAACTAAAAAAAATTTTTTTTTTCCAAAGTAACTAAAAATTTTTTTTTTTTCCAAAGTAACTAAAAAAATATTTTTTTTTCCAAAGTAACTAAAAAAATATTTTTTTTTCCAAAGTAACTAAAAAAATATTTTTTTTTCCAAAGAAACAAAAAAAATATTTTTTTTTCCAAAGTAACTAAAAAATATATTTTTTTCCAAAGTAACTAAAAAAATATTTTTTTTCCAAAGTAACTAAAAAATATTTTTTTTTCCAAAGTAACAAAATTTTTTTTTTTTTTCCAAAGTAACTAAAAAAATATTTTTTTTTCCAAAGTAACTAAAAAAGTAACTTTTTTTCCAAAGTAACTAAAAAAATATTTTTTTTTCCAAAGTAACTAAAAAAATATTTTTTTTTCCAAAGTAACTAAAAAAATATTTTTTTTTCCAAAGTAACTAAAAAAATATTTTTTTTTCCAAAGTAACTAAAAAAAAATTTTTTTTCCAAAGTAACTAAAAAAAAAATTTTTTTTCCAAAGAAACTAAAAAAATATTTTTTTTTCCAAAGTAACTAAAAAAAAAAAAAATTTTCCAAAGTAACAAAAAAAATTTTTTGTTTTTCCAAAGTAACTAAAAAATATTTTTTTTCCAAAGAAACTAAAAAAAATTATTTTTTTCCAAAGTAACTAAAAATTTTTTTTTTTTTCCAAAGTAACTAAAACATTTTTTTTCCAAAGTAACTAAAAAAATATTTTTTTTTCCAAAGTAACAAAAATTTTTTTTTTTTTTCCAAAGTAACTAAAAAAATATTTTTTTTTCCAAAGTAACTAAAAAAGTAACTTTTTTTCCAAAGTAACTAAAAAAATATTTTTTTTTCCAAAGTAACTAAAAAAGTAACTTTTTTTCCAAAGTAACTAAAAAAATATTTTTTTTTCCAAAGTAACTAAAAAAATATTTTTTTTCCAAAGTAACTAAAAAAATATTTTTTTTTCCAAAGTAACTAAAAAAATATTTTTTTTTCCAAAGTAACTAAAAAAATATTTTTTTTTCCAAAGAAACTAAAAAAATATTTTTTTTCCAAAGTAACTAAAAAAATATTTTTTTTTCCAAAGTAACTAAAAAAATATTTTTTTTTCCAAAGTAACTAAAAAAATATTTTTTTTTCCAAAGTAACTAAAAAAAAAAAAAAATTTCCAAAGAAACTAAAAATTTTTTTTTTTTTCCAAAGTAACTAAAAAAATATTTTTTTTTCCAAAGTAACAAAAAAAAAAATTTTTTTCCAAAGTAACTAAAAAAATATTTTTTTTCCAAAGTAACTAAAAAAGTAACTTTTTTTCCAAAGTAACTAAAAAAATATTTTTTTTTCCAAAGTAACTAAAAAAATATTTTTTTTTCCAAAGTAACAAAAAAAATATTTTTTTTTCCAAAGTAACTAAAAAAATATTTTTTTTTCCAAAGTAACTAAAAAAATATTTTTTTTTCCAAAGTAACTAAAAAAGTAACTTTTTTTCCAAAGTAACTAAAAAAATATTTTTTTTTCCAAAGTAACTAAAAAAATATTTTTTTTTCCAAAGTAACTAAAAAAAATTTTTTTTTCCAAAGTAACTAAAAAAAAATTTTTTTTTCCAAAGAAACTAAAAAATATTTTTTTTTTCCAAAGTAACTAAAAAAAAAAAAAATTTTCCAAAGTAACAAAAAAAATTTTTTTTTTTCCAAAGTAACTAAAAAATATTTTTTTTTCCAAAGAAACTAAAAAAAATTATTTTTTTCCAAAGTAACTAAAATTTTTTTTTTTTTCCAAAGTAACTAAAACATTTTTTTTCCAAAGTAACTAAAAAAATATTTTTTTTTCCAAAGTAACAAAAAATTTTTTTTTTTTTCCAAAGTAACTAAAAAAATATTTTTTTTTCCAAAGTAACTAAAAAAGTAACTTTTTTTCCAAAGTAACTAAAAAAATATTTTTTTTTCCAAAGTAACTAAAAAAGTAACTTTTTTTCCAAAGTAACTAAAAAAATATTTTTTTTTCCAAAGTAACTAAAAAAATATTTTTTTTCCAAAGTAACTAAAAAAATATTTTTTTTTCCAAAGTAACTAAAAAAATATTTTTTTTTCCAAAGTAACTAAAAAAATATGTTTTTTTCCAAAGTAACTAAAAAAATATTTTTTTTTCCAAAGTAACTAAAAAAATATTTTTTTTCCCAAAGAAACTAAAAAAATATTTTTTTTTCCAAAGTAACTAAAAAAAAAAAAAATTTTCCAAAGTAACTAAAATAATATTTTTTTTTCCAAAGTAACTAAAAAAATATTTTTTTTTCCAAAGTAACTAAAAAATATTTTTTTTTCCAAAGAAACTAAAAAAAATTATTTTTTTCCAAAGTAACTAAAAAAATTTTTTTTTCCAAAGTAACAAAAAAAATTTTTTTTTTTCCAAAGTAACTAAAAAATTTTTTTTTTTTCCAAAGTAACTAAAAAAGTAACTTTTTTTCCAAAGTAACTAAAAAAAATTTTTTTTTTCCAAAGTAACTAAAAATTTTTTTTTTTTCCAAAGTAACTAAAAAAATATTTTTTTTTCCAAAGTAACTAAAAAAATATTTTTTTTTCCAAAGTAACTAAAAAAATATTTTTTTTTCCAAAGAAACAAAAAAAATATTTTTTTTTCCAAAGTAACTAAAAAAATATATTTTTTTCCAAAGTAACTAAAAAAATATTTTTTTTCCAAAGTAACTAAAAAATATTTTTTTTTCCAAAGTAACAAAATTTTTTTTTTTTTTTCCAAAGTAACTAAAAAAATATTTTTTTTTCCAAAGTAACTAAAAAAGTAACTTTTTTTCCAAAGTAACTAAAAAAATATTTTTTTTTCCAAAGTAACTAAAAAAATATTTTTTTTTCCAAAGTAACTAAAAAAATATTTTTTTTTCCAAAGTAACTAAAAAAATATTTTTTTTTCCAAAGTAACTAAAAAAAAATTTTTTTTCCAAAGTAACTAAAAAAAAATTTTTTTTTCCAAAGAAACTAAAAAAATATTTTTTTTTCCAAAGTAACTAAAAAAAAAAAAAATTTTCCAAAGTAACAAAAAAAATTTTTTTTTTTCCAAAGTAACTAAAAAATATTTTTTTTCCAAAGAAACTAAAAAAAATTATTTTTTTCCAAAGTAACTAAAAATTTTTTTTTTTTTCCAAAGTAACTAAAACATTTTTTTCCAAAGTAACTAAAAAAATATTTTTTTTTCCAAAGTAACAAAAATTTTTTTTTTTTTTCCAAAGTAACTAAAAAAATATTTTTTTTTCCAAAGTAACTAAAAAAGTAACTTTTTTTCCAAAGTAACTAAAAAAATATTTTTTTTTCCAAAGTAACTAAAAAAGTAACTTTTTTTCCAAAGTAACTAAAAAAATATTTTTTTTTCCAAAGTAACTAAAAAAATATTTTTTTTCCAAAGTAACTAAAAAAATATTTTTTTTTCCAAAGTAACTAAAAAAATATTTTTTTTTCCAAAGTAACTAAAAAAATATTTTTTTTTCCAAAGAAACTAAAAAAATATTTTTTTTCCAAAGTAACTAAAAAAATATTTTTTTTTCCAAAGTAACTAAAAAAATATTTTTTTTTCCAAAGTAACTAAAAAAATATTTTTTTTTCCAAAGTAACTAAAAAAAAAAAAAAATTTCCAAAGAAACTAAAAATTTTTTTTTTTTTCCAAAGTAACTAAAAAAATATTTTTTTTTCCAAAGTAACAAAAAAAAATTTTTTTTTCCAAAGTAACTAAAAAAATATTTTTTTTCCAAAGTAACTAAAAAAGTAACTTTTTTTCCAAAGTAACTAAAAAAATATTTTTTTTTCCAAAGTAACTAAAAAAATATTTTTTTTTCCAAAGTAACAAAAAAAATATTTTTTTTTCCAAAGTAACTAAAAAAATATTTTTTTTTCCAAAGTAACTAAAAAAATATTTTTTTTTCCAAAGTAACTAAAAAAGTAACTTTTTTTCCAAAGTAACTAAAAAAATATTTTTTTTTCCAAAGTAACTAAAAAAATATTTTTTTTTCCAAAGTAACTAAAAAAAATTTTTTTTTCCAAAGTAACTAAAAAAAAATTTTTTTTTCCAAAGAAACTAAAAAAATATTTTTTTTTCCAAAGTAACTAAAAAAAAAAAAAATTTTCCAAAGTAACAAAAAAAAATTATTTTTTTCCAAAGTAACTAAAATTTTTTTTTTTTTTCCAAAGTAACTAAAACATTTTTTTTCCAAAGTAACTAAAAAAATATTTTTTTTTCCAAAGTAACAAAAATTTTTTTTTTTTTTCCAAAGTAACTAAAAAAATATTTTTTTTTCCAAAGTAACTAAAAAAGTAACTTTTTTTCCAAAGTAACTAAAAAAATATTTTTTTTTCCAAAGTAACTAAAAAAGTAACTTTTTTTCCAAAGTAACTAAAAAAATATTTTTTTTTCCAAAGTAACTAAAAAAATATTTTTTTTCCAAAGTAACTAAAAAAATATTTTTTTTTCCAAAGTAACTAAAAAAATATTTTTTTTTCCAAAGTAACTAAAAAAATATTTTTTTTTCCAAAGAAACTAAAAAAATATTTTTTTTCCAAAGTAACTAAAAAAATATTTTTTTTTCCAAAGTAACTAAAAAAATATTTTTTTTTCCAAAGTAACTAAAAAAATATTTTTTTTTCCAAAGTAACTAAAAAAAAAAAAAAATTTCCAAAGAAACTAAAAAATTTTTTTTTTTTCCAAAGTAACTAAAAAAATATTTTTTTTTCCAAAGTAACAAAAAAAAATTTTTTTTTCCAAAGTAACTAAAAAAATATTTTTTTTTCCAAAGTAACTAAAAAAGTAACTTTTTTTCCAAAGTAACTAAAAAAATATTTTTTTTTCCAAAGTAACTAAAAAAATATTTTTTTTTCCAAAGTAACTAAAAAAATATTTTTTTTTCCAAAGTAACTAAAAAAATATTTTTTTTTCCAAAGAAACAAAAAAAATATTTTTTTTCCAAAGTAACTAAAAAAATATTTTTTTTTCCAAAGTAACTAAAAAAATATTTTTTTTTCCAAAGAAACTAAAAAAATATTTTTTTTCCAAAGTAACTAAAAAAATATTTTTTTTTCCAAAGTAACTAAAAAAATATTTTTTTTCCAAAGTAACTAAAAAAATATTTTTTTTTCCAAAGTAACTAAAAAAAAAAAAAATTTCCAAAGAAACTAAAATTTTTTTTTTTTTTCCAAAGTAACTAAAAAAATATTTTTTTTTCCAAAGTAACAAAAAAAAATTTTTTTTTCCAAAGTAACTAAAAAAATATTTTTTTTTCCAAAGTAACTAAAAAAGTAACTTTTTTTCCAAAGTAACTAAAAAAATATTTTTTTTTCCAAAGTAACTAAAAAAATATTTTTTTTTCCAAAGTAACTAAAAAAATATTTTTTTTTCCAAAGTAACTAAAAAAATATTTTTTTTTCCAAAGAAACAAAAAAAATATTTTTTTTTCCAAAGTAACTAAAAAAATATTTTTTTTTCCAAAGTAACTAAAAAAATATTTTTTTTTCCAAAGTAACTAAAAAATATTTTTTTTTCCAAAGTAACAAAAAAAAATTTTTTTTTCCAAAGTAACTAAAAAAATATTTTTTTTCCAAAGTAACTAAAAAAGTAACTTTTTTTCCAAAGTAACTAAAAAAATATTTTTTTTTCCAAAGTAACTAAAAAAATATTTTTTTTTCCAAAGTAACTAAAAAAATATTTTTTTTTCCAAAGTAACTAAAAAAATATTTTTTTTTCCAAAGTAACTAAAAAAATATTTTTTTTCCAAAGTAACTAAAAAAATATTTTTTTTTCCAAAGAAACTAAAAAAATATTTTTTTTTCCAAAGTAACTAAAAAAAATTTTTTTTTTCCAAAGTAACAAAAATTTTTTTTTTTTTTTCCAAAGTAACTAAAAAATATTTTTTTTTCCAAAGAAACTAAAAAAAATATTTTTTTTCCAAAGTAACTAAAAAAATTTTTTTTTTTCCAAAGTAACTAAAACATTTTTTTTTTCCAAAGTAACTAAAAAAATATTTTTTTTTCCAAAGTAACAAAATTTTTTTTTTTTTTTCCAAAGTAACTAAAAAAATATTTTTTTTTCCAAAGTAACTAAAAAAGTAACTTTTTTTCCAAAGTAACTAAAAAAATATTTTTTTTCCAAAGTAACTAAAAAAGTAACTTTTTTTCCAAAGTAACTAAAAAAATATATTTTTTTCCAAAGTAACTAAAAAAGTAACTTTTTTTCCAAAGTAACTAAAAAAATATTTTTTTTTCCAAAGTAACTAAAAAAATATTTTTTTTTCCAAAGTAACTAAAAAAAAATTTTTTTTTCCAAAGTAACTAAAAAATTTTTTTTTTTTCCAAAGTAACTAAAAAAATATTTTTTTTTCCAAAGTAACTAAAAAAATATTTTTTTTTCCAAAGTAACTAAAAAAATATTTTTTTTTCCAAAGAAACTAAAAAAATATTTTTTTTTTCCAAAGTAACTAAAAAAAATTTTTTTTTTCCAAAGTAACTAAAAAAATATTTTTTTTCCAAAGTAACAAAAAAAATATTTTTTTTTCCAAAGTAACAAAAAAAATATTTTTTTTTCCAAAGTAACTAAAAAAATATTTTTTTTCCAAAGTAACTAAAAAAGTAACTTTTTTTCCAAAGTAACTAAAAAAATATTTTTTTTTCCAAAGTAACAAAAAAAATATTTTTTTTTCCAAAGTAACTAAAAAAATATTTTTTTTTCCAAAGTAACTAAAAAAGTAACTTTTTTTCCAAAGTAACTAAAAAAATATATTTTTTTCCAAAGTAACTAAAAAAATATTTTTTTTTCCAAAGTAACTAAAAAAATAATTTTTTTTCCAAAGTAACAAAAAAAATATTTTTTTTTCCAAAGTAACTAAAAAAATATTTTTTTTTCCAAAGTAACTAAAAAAATATTTTTTTTTCCAAAGTAACTAAAAAAATATTTTTTTTTCCAATAACTAAAAAAATATTTTTTTTTCCAAAGTAACTAAAAAAATATTTTTTTTTCCAAAGTAACTAAAAAAAATTTTTTTTTCCAAAGTAACTAAAAAAAAAAAAAAATTTCCAAAGTAACAAAAAAATTTTTTTTTTTCCAAAGTAACTAAAAAATATATTTCTTTCCAAAGAAACTAAAAAAAATTATTTTTTTCCAAAGTAACTAAAAAAATATTTTTTTTTCCAAAGTAACTAAAAAATTTTTTTTTTTCCAAAGTAACTAAAAAAATTTTTTTTTTTCCAAAGTAACTAAAAAAAATTTTTTTTTTCCAAAGTAACTAAAAAAATATTTTTTTTTCCAAAGAAACTAAAAAAATATTTTTTTTTCCAAAGAAACTAAAAAAATATTTTTTTTTCCAAAGTAACTAAAAAAAATTTTTTTTTTCCAAAGTAACAAAAAAAATATTTTTTTTTCCAAAGTAACAAAAAAAATTTTTTTTTTTCCAAAGTAACAAAAATTTTTTTTTTTTTTCCAAAGTAACTAAAAAAATATTTTTTTTCCAAAGTAACTAAAAAAGTAACTTTTTTTCCAAAGTAACAAAAAAAATATTTTTTTTTCCAAAGTAACAAAAAAAATATTTTTTTTTCCAAAGTAACTAAAAAAATATTTTTTTTTCCAAAGTAACTAAAAAAGTAACTTTTTTTCCAAAGTAACTAAAAAAATATATTTTTTTCCAAAGTAACTAAAAAAATATTTTTTTTTCCAAAGTAACTAAAAAAATAATTTTTTTTCCAAAGTAACAAAAAAAATATTTTTTTTTCCAAAGTAACTAAAAAAATATTTTTTTTTCCAAAGTAACTAAAAAAATATTTTTTTTTCCAATAACTAAAAAAATATTTTTTTTTCCAAAGTAACTAAAAAAATATTTTTTTTTCCAAAGAAACTAAAAAAATATTTTTTTTTCCAAAGTAACTAAAAAAAAAAAAAAATTTCCAAAGTAACAAAAATTTTTTTTTTTTTTCCAAAGTAACTAAAAAATATATTTCTTTCCAAAGAAACTAAAAAAAATTATTTTTTTCCAAAGTAACTAAAAAATTTTTTTTTTTCCAAAGTAATTAAAACATTTTTTTTTTCCAAAGTAACTAAAAAAATAATTTTTTTTCCAAAGTAACAAAAAAAATATTTTTTTTTCCAAAGTAACTAAAAAAATATTTTTTTTCCAAAGTAACTAAAAAAGTAACTTTTTTTCCAAAGTAACTAAAAAAATATTTTTTTTTCCAAAGTAACTAAAAAAGTAACTTTTTTTCCAAAGTAACTAAAAAAATATTTTTTTTTCCAAAGTAACTAAAAAAATATTTTTTTTCCAAAGTAACTAAAAAAATATTTTTTTTTCCAAAGTAACTAAAAAAATATATTTTTTTCCAAAGTAACTAAAAAAATATATTTCTTTCCAAAGAAACTAAAAAAAAATATTTTTTTCCAAAGTAACTAAAAAAAAATTTTTTTTCCAAAGTAATTAAAACATTTTTTTTTCCAAAGTAACTAAAAAAATAATTTTTTTTCCAAAGTAACAAAAAAAATATTTTTTTTCCAAAGTAACTAAAAAAATATTTTTTTTCCAAAGTAACTAAAAAAGTAACTTTTTTTCCAAAGTAACTAAAAAAATATTTTTTTTTCCAAAGTAACTAAAAAAGTAACTTTTTTTCCAAAGTAACTAAAAAAATATTTTTTTTTCCAAAGTAACTAAAAAAATATTTTTTTTCCAAAGTAACTAAAAAAATATTTTTTTTTCCAAAGTAACTAAAAAAATATATTTTTTTCCAAAGTAACTAAAAAAATATTTTTTTTTCCAAAGAAACTAAAAAAATATTTTTTTTCCAAAGTAACTAAAAAAATATTTTTTTTTCCAAAGTAACTAAAAAAATATTTTTTTTTCCAAAGTAACTAAAAAAGTAACTTTTTTTCCAAAGTAACTAAAAAAATATTTTTTTTTCCAAAGTAACTAAAAAAGTAACTTTTTTTCCAAAGTAACTAAAAAAATATTTTTTTTTCCAAAGTAACTAAAAAAATATTTTTTTTTCCAAAGTAACTAAAAAAGTAACTTTTTTTCCAAAGTAACTAAAAAAATATTTTTTTTTCCAAAGTAACTAAAAAAGTAACTTTTTTTCCAAAGTAACTAAAAAATTTTTTTTTTTTCCAAAGTAACTAAAAAAATATTTTTTTTCCAAAGTAACTAAAAAATTTTTTTTTTTTCCAAAGTAACTAAAAAAATATTTTTTTTCCAAAGTAACTAAAAAAATATTTTTTTTTCCAAAGTAACTAAAAAAATATTTTTTTTTCCAAAGAAACTAAAAATTTTTTTTTTTTCCAAAGTAACTAAAAAAATAATTTTTTTTCCAAAGTAACAAAAAAAATAATTTTTTTTCCAAAGTAACTAAAAAAATATATTTTTTTCCAAAGTAACAAAAAAAATATTTTTTTTTCCAAAGTAACTAAAAAAATATTTTTTTTTCCAAAGTAACTAAAAAAGTAACTTTTTTTCCAAAGTAACTAAAAAAATATTTTTTTTTCCAAAGTAACTAAAAAAATATTTTTTTTTCCAAAGTAACTAAAAAAATATTTTTTTTTCCAAAGTAACTAAAAAAATATTTTTTTTTCCAAAGAAACTAAAAAAATATTTTTTTTTCCAAAGTAACTAAAAAAATTTTTTTTTTCCAAAGTAACTAAAATTTTTTTTTTTTTTCCAAAGTAACTAAAAAAAAAAAAAATTTTCCAAAGTAACAAAAAAAATATTTTTTTTTCCAAAGTAACTAAAAAAATATTTTTTTTCCCAAAGTAACTAAAAAAGTAACTTTTTTTCCAAAGTAACTAAAAAAATATTTTTTTTTCCAAAGTAACTAAAAAAGTAACTTTTTTTCCAAAGTAACTAAAAAAAAATTTTTTTTTCCAAAGTAACTAAAAAAATATTTTTTTTTCCAAAGTAACTAAAAAAATATTTTTTTTTCCAAAGTAACTAAAAAAATATTTTTTTTTCCAAAGAAACTAAAAAAATATTTTTTTTTCCAAAGTAACTAAAAAAATATTTTTTTTTCCAAAGTAACAAAAAAAATATTTTTTTTTCCAAAGTAACTAAAAAAATATTTTTTTTTCCAAAGTAACTAAAAACGTAACTTTTTTCCAAAGTAACTAAAAAAATATTTTTTTTTCCAAAGTAACTAAAAAAATATTTTTTTTTCCAAAGTAACTAAAAAAAAAATTTTTTTCCAAAGTAACTAAAAAAATATTTTTTTTTCCAAAGTAACTAAAAAAGTAACTTTTTTTCCAAAGTAACTAAAAAAATATTTTTTTTTCCAAAGTAACTAAAAAAATATTTTTTTTTCCAAAGTAACTAAAAAAATATTTTTTTTTCCAAAGTAACTAAAAAAATATTTTTTTTTCCAAAGAAACTAAAAAAATATTTTTTTTTCCAAAGTAACTAAAAAAATATTTTTTTTTCCAAAGTAACAAAAAAAATATTTTTTTTTCCAAAGTAACTAAAAAAAAATATTTTTTTCCAAAGTAACTAAAAACGTAACTTTTTTCCAAAGTAACTAAAAAAATATTTTTTTTTCCAAAGTAACTAAAAAAATATTTTTTTTTCCAAAGTAACTAAAAAAAAAAAAATTTTTCCAAAGTAACTAAAAAAATATTTTTTTTTCCAAAGAAACTAAAAAAATATTTTTTTTTCCAAAGTAACTAAAAAAATATTTTTTTTTCCAAAGAAACTAAAAAAATATTTTTTTTTCCAAAGTAACTAAAAAAAAAAATTTTTTTCCAAAGTAACTAAAATAATATTTTTTTTTCCAAAGTAACTAAAAAAATATTTTTTTTTCCAAAGTAACTAAAAAATATTTTTTTTCCCAAAGAAACTAAAAAAAAATATTTTTTTCCAAAGTAACTAAAAAAATTTTTTTTTTCCAAAGTAACAAAAAAAATATTTTTTTTTCCAAAGTAACTAAAAAAATAATTTTTTTTCCAAAGTAACAAAAAAAATATTTTTTTTTCCAAAGTAACTAAAAAAATATTTTTTTTCCAAAGTAACTAAAAAAGTAACTTTTTTTCCAAAGTAACTAAAAAAATATTTTTTTTTCCAAAGTAACTAAAAAAGTAACTTTTTTTCCAAAGTAACTAAAAAAATATTTTTTTTTCCAAAGTAACTAAAAAAATATTTTTTTTCCAAAGTAACTAAAAAAATATTTTTTTTTCCAAAGTAACTAAAAAAATATATTTTTTTCCAAAGTAACTAAAAAAATATATTTCTTTCCAAAGAAACTAAAAAAAATATATTTTTTTCCAAAGTAACTAAAAAAAAATTTTTTTTCCAAAGTAATTAAAACATTTTTTTTTCCAAAGTAACTAAAAAAATAATTTTTTTTCCAAAGTAACAAAAAAAATATTTTTTTTCCAAAGTAACTAAAAAAATATTTTTTTTCCAAAGTAACTAAAAAAGTAACTTTTTTTCCAAAGTAACTAAAAAAATATTTTTTTTTCCAAAGTAACTAAAAAAGTAACTTTTTTTCCAAAGTAACTAAAAAAATATTTTTTTTTCCAAAGTAACTAAAAAAATATTTTTTTTCCAAAGTAACTAAAAAAATATTTTTTTTTCCAAAGTAACTAAAAAAATATATTTTTTTCCAAAGTAACTAAAAAAATATTTTTTTTTCCAAAGAAACTAAAAAAATATTTTTTTTCCAAAGTAACTAAAAAAATATTTTTTTTTCCAAAGTAACTAAAAAAATATTTTTTTTTCCAAAGTAACTAAAAAAGTAACTTTTTTTCCAAAGTAACTAAAAAAATATTTTTTTTTCCAAAGTAACTAAAAAAGTAACTTTTTTTCCAAAGTAACTAAAAAAATATTTTTTTTTCCAAAGTAACTAAAAAAATATTTTTTTTTCCAAAGTAACTAAAAAAGTAACTTTTTTTCCAAAGTAACTAAAAAAATATTTTTTTTTCCAAAGTAACTAAAAAAGTAACTTTTTTTCCAAAGTAACTAAAAAATTTTTTTTTTTTCCAAAGTAACTAAAAAAATATTTTTTTTCCAAAGTAACTAAAAAATTTTTTTTTTTTCCAAAGTAACTAAAAAAATATTTTTTTTCCAAAGTAACTAAAAAAATATTTTTTTTTCCAAAGTAACTAAAAAAATATTTTTTTTTCCAAAGAAACTAAAAATTTTTTTTTTTTCCAAAGTAACTAAAAAAATAATTTTTTTTCCAAAGTAACAAAAAAAATAATTTTTTTTCCAAAGTAACTAAAAAAATATATTTTTTTCCAAAGTAACAAAAAAAATATTTTTTTTTCCAAAGTAACTAAAAAAATATTTTTTTTTCCAAAGTAACTAAAAAAGTAACTTTTTTTCCAAAGTAACTAAAAAAATATTTTTTTTTCCAAAGTAACTAAAAAAATATTTTTTTTTCCAAAGTAACTAAAAAAATATTTTTTTTTCCAAAGTAACTAAAAAAATATTTTTTTTTCCAAAGAAACTAAAAAAATATTTTTTTTTCCAAAGTAACTAAAAAAATTTTTTTTTTCCAAAGTAACTAAAATTTTTTTTTTTTTTCCAAAGTAACTAAAAAAAAAAAAAATTTTCCAAAGTAACAAAAAAAATATTTTTTTTTCCAAAGTAACTAAAAAAATATTTTTTTTCCCAAAGTAACTAAAAAAGTAACTTTTTTTCCAAAGTAACTAAAAAAATATTTTTTTTTCCAAAGTAACTAAAAAAGTAACTTTTTTTCCAAAGTAACTAAAAAAAAATTTTTTTTTCCAAAGTAACTAAAAAAATATTTTTTTTTCCAAAGTAACTAAAAAAATATTTTTTTTTCCAAAGTAACTAAAAAAATATTTTTTTTTCCAAAGAAACTAAAAAAATATTTTTTTTTCCAAAGTAACTAAAAAAATATTTTTTTTTCCAAAGTAACAAAAAAAATATTTTTTTTTCCAAAGTAACTAAAAAAATATTTTTTTTTCCAAAGTAACTAAAAACGTAACTTTTTTCCAAAGTAACTAAAAAAATATTTTTTTTTCCAAAGTAACTAAAAAAATATTTTTTTTTCCAAAGTAACTAAAAAAAAAATTTTTTTCCAAAGTAACTAAAAAAATATTTTTTTTTCCAAAGTAACTAAAAAAGTAACTTTTTTTCCAAAGTAACTAAAAAAATATTTTTTTTTCCAAAGTAACTAAAAAAATATTTTTTTTTCCAAAGTAACTAAAAAAATATTTTTTTTTCCAAAGTAACTAAAAAAATATTTTTTTTTCCAAAGAAACTAAAAAAATATTTTTTTTTCCAAAGTAACTAAAAAAATATTTTTTTTTCCAAAGTAACAAAAAAAATATTTTTTTTTCCAAAGTAACTAAAAAAAAATATTTTTTTCCAAAGTAACTAAAAACGTAACTTTTTTCCAAAGTAACTAAAAAAATATTTTTTTTTCCAAAGTAACTAAAAAAATATTTTTTTTTCCAAAGTAACTAAAAAAAAAAAAATTTTTCCAAAGTAACTAAAAAAATATTTTTTTTTCCAAAGAAACTAAAAAAATATTTTTTTTTCCAAAGTAACTAAAAAAATATTTTTTTTTCCAAAGAAACTAAAAAAATATTTTTTTTTCCAAAGTAACTAAAAAAAAAAATTTTTTTCCAAAGTAACTAAAATAATATTTTTTTTTCCAAAGTAACTAAAAAAATATTTTTTTTTCCAAAGTAACTAAAAAATATTTTTTTTCCCAAAGAAACTAAAAAAAAATATTTTTTTCCAAAGTAACTAAAAAAATTTTTTTTTTCCAAAGTAACAAAAAAAATATTTTTTTTTCCAAAGTAACTAAAAAAATAATTTTTTTTCCAAAGTAACAAAAAAAATATTTTTTTTTCCAAAGTAACTAAAAAAATATTTTTTTTCCAAAGTAACTAAAAAAGTAACTTTTTTTCCAAAGTAACTAAAAAAATATTTTTTTTTCCAAAGTAACTAAAAAAGTAACTTTTTTTCCAAAGTAACTAAAAAAATATTTTTTTTTCCAAA
Organism: Melanostigma gelatinosum; assembly: GCF_949748355.1. Taxonomy (NCBI): domain Eukaryota; kingdom Metazoa; phylum Chordata; class Actinopteri; order Perciformes; family Zoarcidae; genus Melanostigma; species Melanostigma gelatinosum. Next base: position 89,882 of record NW_027634990.1, read on the forward strand.
GTAACTAAAAAAATATTTTTTTTCCAAAGTAACTAAAAAAATATTTTTTTTTCCAAAGTAACTAAAAAAATATATTTTTTTCCAAAGTAACTAAAAAAATATATTTCTTTCCAAAGAAACTAAAAAAAAATATTTTTTTCCAAAGTAACTAAAAAAAAATTTTTTTTCCAAAGTAATTAAAACATTTTTTTTTCCAAAGTAACTAAAAAAATAATTTTTTTTCCAAAGTAACAAAAAAAATATTTTTTTTCCAAAGTAACTAAAAAAATATTTTTTTTCCAAAGTAACTAAAAAAGTAACTTTTTTTCCAAAGTAACTAAAAAAATATTTTTTTTTCCAAAGTAACTAAAAAAGTAACTTTTTTTCCAAAGTAACTAAAAAAATATTTTTTTTTCCAAAGTAACTAAAAAAATATTTTTTTTCCAAAGTAACTAAAAAAATATTTTTTTTTCCAAAGTAACTAAAAAAATATATTTTTTTCCAAAGTAACTAAAAAAATATTTTTTTTTCCAAAGAAACTAAAAAAATATTTTTTTTCCAAAGTAACTAAAAAAATATTTTTTTTTCCAAAGTAACTAAAAAAATATTTTTTTTTCCAAAGTAACTAAAAAAGTAACTTTTTTTCCAAAGTAACTAAAAAAATATTTTTTTTTCCAAAGTAACTAAAAAAGTAACTTTTTTTCCAAAGTAACTAAAAAATTTTTTTTTTTTCCAAAGTAACTAAAAAAATATTTTTTTTCCAAAGTAACTAAAAAATTTTTTTTTTTCCAAAGTAACTAAAAAAATATTTTTTTTCCAAAGTAACTAAAAAAATATTTTTTTTTCCAAAGTAACTAAAAAAATATTTTTTTTTCCAAAGAAACTAAAAAATTTTTTTTTTTCCAAAGTAACTAAAAAAATAATTTTTTTTCCAAAGTAACAAAAAAAATAATTTTTTTTCCAAAGTAACTAAAAAAATATATTTTTTTCCAAAGTAACAAAAAAAATATTTTTTTTTCCAAAGTAACTAAAAAAATATTTTTTTTTCCAAAGTAACTAAAAAAGTAACTTTTTTTCCAAAGTAACTAAAAAAATATTTTTTTTTCCAAAGTAACTAAAAAAATATTTTTTTTTCCAAAGTAACTAAAAAAATATTTTTTTTTCCAAAGTAACTAAAAAAATATTTTTTTTTCCAAAGAAACTAAAAAAATATTTTTTTTTCCAAAGTAACTAAAAAAAATTTTTTTTTCCAAAGTAACTAAAATTTTTTTTTTTTTCCAAAGTAACTAAAAAAAAAAAAAATTTTCCAAAGTAACAAAAAAAATATTTTTTTTTCCAAAGTAACTAAAAAAATATTTTTTTTCCCAAAGTAACTAAAAAAGTAACTTTTTTTCCAAAGTAACTAAAAAAATATTTTTTTTTCCAAAGTAACTAAAAAAGTAACTTTTTTTCCAAAGTAACTAAAAAAAAATTTTTTTTTCCAAAGTAACTAAAAAAATATTTTTTTTTCCAAAGTAACTAAAAAAATATTTTTTTTTCCAAAGTAACTAAAAAAATATTTTTTTTTCCAAAGAAACTAAAAAAATATTTTTTTTTCCAAAGTAACTAAAAAAATATTTTTTTTTCCAAAGTAACAAAAAAAATATTTTTTTTTCCAAAGTAACTAAAAAAATATTTTTTTTTCCAAAGTAACTAAAAACGTAACTTTTTTCCAAAGTAACTAAAAAAATATTTTTTTTTCCAAAGTAACTAAAAAAATATTTTTTTTTCCAAAGTAACTAAAAAAAAAAATTTTTTTCCAAAGTAACTAAAAAAATATTTTTTTTTCCAAAGTAACTAAAAAAGTAACTTTTTTTCCAAAGTAACTAAAAAAATATTTTTTTTTCCAAAGTAACTAAAAAAATATTTTTTTTTCCAAAGTAACTAAAAAAATATTTTTTTTTCCAAAGTAACTAAAAAAATATTTTTTTTTCCAAAGAAACTAAAAAAATATTTTTTTTTCCAAAGTAACTAAAAAAATATTTTTTTTTCCAAAGTAACAAAAAAAATATTTTTTTTTCCAAAGTAACTAAAAAAAAATATTTTTTTCCAAAGTAACTAAAAACGTAACTTTTTTCCAAAGTAACTAAAAAAATATTTTTTTTTCCAAAGTAACTAAAAAAATATTTTTTTTTCCAAAGTAACTAAAAAAAAAAAATTTTTTCCAAAGTAACTAAAAAAATATTTTTTTTTCCAAAGAAACTAAAAAAATATTTTTTTTTCCAAAGTAACTAAAAAAATATTTTTTTTTCCAAAGAAACTAAAAAAATATTTTTTTTTCCAAAGTAACTAAAAAAAAAATTTTTTTTCCAAAGTAACTAAAATAATATTTTTTTTTCCAAAGTAACTAAAAAAATATTTTTTTTTCCAAAGTAACTAAAAAATATTTTTTTTCCCAAAGAAACTAAAAAAAAATATTTTTTTCCAAAGTAACTAAAAAAAATTTTTTTTTCCAAAGTAACAAAAAAAATATTTTTTTTTCCAAAGTAACTAAAAAAATTTTTTTTTTCCAAAGTAACTAAAAAAGTAACTTTTTTTCCAAAGTAACTAAAAAAAATTTTTTTTTTCCAAAGTAACTAAAAAATTTTTTTTTTTTCCAAAGTAACTAAAAAAATATTTTTTTTTCCAAAGTAACTAAAAAAATATATTTTTTTCCAAAGAAACAAAAAAAATATTTTTTTTTCCAAAGTAACTAAAAAAATATATTTTTTTCCAAAGTAACTAAAAAAATATTTTTTTTTCCAAAGTAACTAAAAAATATTTTTTTTTCCAAAGTAACAAAAATTTTTTTTTTTTTTCCAAAGTAACTAAAAAAATATTTTTTTTTCCAAAGTAACTAAAAAAGTAACTTTTTTTCCAAAGTAACTAAAAAAATATTTTTTTTTCCAAAGTAACTAAAAAAATATTTTTTTTTCCAAAGTAACTAAAAAAATATTTTTTTTTCCAAAGTAACTAAAAAAATATTTTTTTTTCCAAAGTAACTAAAAAAAATTTTTTTTTCCAAAGTAACTAAAAAAATATTTTTTTTTCCAAAGAAACTTAAAAAATATTTTTTTTTCCAAAGTAACTAAAAAAAAAAAAAATTTTCCAAAGTAACAAAAATTTTTTTTTTTTTTCCAAAGTAACTAAAAAATATTTTTTTTTCCAAAGAAACTAAAAAAAATTATTTTTTTCCAAAGTAACTAAAAAATTTTTTTTTTTCCAAAGTAACTAAAACATTTTTTTTTCCAAAGTAACTAAAAAAATATTTTTTTTTCCAAAGTAACAAAATTTTTTTTTTTTTTTCCAAAATAACTAAAAAAATATTTTTTTTCCAAAGTAACTAAAAAAGTAACTTTTTTTCCAAAGTAACTAAAAAAATATATTTTTTTCCAAAGTAACTAAAAAAATATTTTTTTTCCAAAGTAACTAAAAAAATATTTTTTTTTCCAAAGTAACTAAAAAAATATTTTTTTTTCCAAAGTAACTAAAAAAATATTTTTTTTTCCAAAGAAACTAAAAAAATATTTTTTTTCCAAAGTAACTAAAAAAATATTTTTTTTTCCAAAGTAACTAAAAAAATATTTTTTTTTCCAAAGTAACTAAAAAAATATTTTTTTTCCAAAGTAACTAAAAAAAAAAAAAAAATTCCAAAGAAACTAAAAATTTTTTTTTTTTCCAAAGTAACTAAAAAAATATTTTTTTTTCCAAAGTAACAAAAAAAATTTTTTTTTTCCAAAGTAACTAAAAAAATATTTTTTTTTCCAAAGTAACTAAAAAAGTAACTTTTTTTCCAAAGTAACTAAAAAAATAATTTTTTTTCCAAAGTAACTAAAAAAATAATTTTTTTTCCAAAGTAACTAAAAAAATATTTTTTTTTCCAAAGTAACTAAAAAAATATTTTTTTTTCCAAAGAAACAAAAAAAATATTTTTTTTTCCAAAGTAACTAAAAAAATATTTTTTTTTCCAAAGTAACTAAAAAAATATTTTTTTTTCCAAAGTAACTAAAAAATATTTTTTTTTCCAAAGTAACAAAAATTTTTTTTTTTTTTCCAAAGTAACTAAAAAAATTTTTTTTTTTCCAAAGTAACTAAAAAAGTAACTTTTTTTCCAAAGTAACTAAAAAAATATTTTTTTTTCCAAAGTAACTAAAAAAATATTTTTTTTTCCAAAGTAACTAAAAAAATATTTTTTTTTCCAAAGTAACTAAAAAAATATTTTTTTTTCCAAAGTAACTAAAAAAATATTTTTTTTCCAAAGTAACTAAAAAAATATTTTTTTTTCCAAAGAAACTAAAAAAATATTTTTTTTTCCAAAGTAACTAAAAAAAAAAAATTTTTCCAAAGTAACAAAATTTTTTTTTTTTTTTCCAAAGTAACTAAAAAATATTTTTTTTTCCAAAGAAACTAAAAAAAAATTTTTTTTTCCAAAGTAATTAAAATTTTTTTTTTTTTTCCAAAGTAACTAAAACATTTTTTTTTCCAAAGTAACTAAAAAAATATTTTTTTTTCCAAAGTAACAAAATTTTTTTTTTTTTTTCCAAAGTAACTAAAAAAATATTTTTTTTTCCAAAGTAACTAAAAAAATATTTTTTTTCCAAAGTAACTAAAAAAATATTTTTTTTTCCAAAGTAACTAAAAAAATATTTTTTTTTCCAAAGTAACTAAAAAAATATTTTTTTTCCAAAGTAACTAAAAAAAAAAAAAAAATTCCAAAGAAACTAAAATTTTTTTTTTTTTCCAAAGTAACTAAAAAAATATTTTTTTTTCCAAAGTAACAAAAAAAATTTTTTTTTTCCAAAGTAACTAAAAAAATATTTTTTTTTCCAAAGTAACTAAAAAAGTAACTTTTTTTCCAAAGTAACTAAAAAAATATTTTTTTTTCCAAAGTAACTAAAAAAATAATTTTTTTTCCAAAGTAACTAAAAAAATATTTTTTTTTCCAAAGTAACTAAAAAAATATTTTTTTTTCCAAAGAAACAAAAAAAATATTTTTTTTTCCAAAGTAACTAAAAAAATATTTTTTTTTCCAAAGTAACTAAAAAAATATTTTTTTTTCCAAAGTAACTAAAAAATATTTTTTTTTCCAAAGTAACAAAATTTTTTTTTTTTTTTCCAAAGTAACTAAAAAAATTTTTTTTTTTCCAAAGTAACTAAAAAAGTAACTTTTTTTCCAAAGTAACTAAAAAAATATTTTTTTTTCCAAAGTAACTAAAAAAATATTTTTTTTTCCAAAGTAACTAAAAAAATATTTTTTTTTCCAAAGTAACTAAAAAAATATTTTTTTTTCCAAAGTAACTAAAAAAATATTTTTTTTCCAAAGTAACTAAAAAAATATTTTTTTTTCCAAAGAAACTAAAAAAATATTTTTTTTTCCAAAGTAACTAAAAAAAAAAAAAATTTTCCAAAGTAACAAAAATTTTTTTTTTTTTTCCAAAGTAACTAAAAAAATTTTTTTTTTCCAAAGAAACTAAAAAAAAAATTTTTTTTCCAAAGTAACTAAAATTTTTTTTTTTTTCCAAAGTAACTAAAACATTTTTTTTTCCAAAGTAACTAAAAAAATATTTTTTTTTCCAAAGTAACAAAATTTTTTTTTTTTTTTCCAAAGTAACTAAAAAAATATTTTTTTTTCCAAAGTAACTAAAAAAGTAACTTTTTTTCCAAAGTAACTAAAAAAATATTTTTTTTTCCAAAGTAACTAAAAAAGTAACTTTTTTTTCCAAAGTAACTAAAAAAATATTTTTTTTTCCAAAGTAACTAAAAAAGTAACTTTTTTTCCAAAGTAACTAAAAAAATATTTTTTTTTCCAAAGTAACTAAAAAAATATTTTTTTTTCCAAAGTAACTAAAAAAAATTTTTTTTTTCCAAAGTAACTAAAAAAATATTTTTTTTTCCAAAGTAACTAAAAAAATATTTTTTTTTCCAAAGTAACTAAAAAAATATATTTTTTTCCAAAGTAACTAAAAAAATATTTTTTTTTCCAAAGAAACTAAAAAAATATATTTTTTTTCCAAAGTAACTAAAAAAAATATTTTTTTTCCAAAGTAACTAAAAAAATATTTTTTTTCCAAAGTAACAAAAAAAATATTTTTTTTTCCAAAGTAACAAAAAAAATATTTTTTTTTCCAAAGTAACTAAAAAAATATTTTTTTTCCAAAGTAACTAAAAAAGTAACTTTTTTTCCAAAGTAACTAAAAAAATATTTTTTTTTCCAAAGTAACAAAAAAAATATTTTTTTTTCCAAAGTAACTAAAAAAATATTTTTTTTTCCAAAGTAACTAAAAAAGTAACTTTTTTTCCAAAGTAACTAAAAAAATATATTTTTTTCCAAAGTAACAAAAAAAATATTTTTTTTTCCAAAGTAACTAAAAAAATAATTTTTTTTCCAAAGTAACAAAAAAAATATTTTTTTTTCCAAAGTAACTAAAAAAATATTTTTTTTTCCAAAGTAACTAAAAAAATATTTTTTTTTCCAATAACTAAAAAAATATTTTTTTTTCCAAAGTAACTAAAAAAATATTTTTTTTTCCAAAGAAACTAAAAAAATATTTTTTTTCCCAAAGTAACTAAAAAAAAAAAAAAAATTCCAAAGTAACAAAAATTTTTTTTTTTTTTCCAAAGTAACTAAAAAATATATTTCTTTCCAAAGAAACTAAAACAAAATTTTTTTTTTCCAAAGTAACTAAAAAAATTTTTTTTTTCCAAAGTAATTAAAACATTTTTTTTTTCCAAAGTAACTAAAAAAATAATTTTTTTTCCAAAGTAACAAAAAAATATTTTTTTTTCCAAAGTAACTAAAAAAATATTTTTTTTCCAAAGTAACTAAAAAAGTAACTTTTTTTCCAAAGTAACTAAAAAAATATTTTTTTTTCCAAAGTAACTAAAAAAATATTTTTTTTTCCAAAGTAACTAAAAAAATATTTTTTTTTCCAAAGTAACTAAAAAAATATTTTTTTTTCCAAAGTAACTAAAAAAAAAAAAAATTTTCCAAAGAAACTAAAAAAAAATTTTTTTTTCCAAAGTAACTAAAAAAATATTTTTTTTTCCAAAGTAACTAAAAAAATATTTTTTTTTCCAAAGTAACAAAAAAAATATTTTTTTTTCCAAAGTAACTAAAAAAATATTTTTTTTTCCAAAGTAACTAAAAAAGTAACTTTTTTTCCAAAGTAACTAAAAAAATATTTTTTTTCCAAAGTAACTAAAAAAATATATTTTTTTCCAAAGAAACAAAAAAAATATTTTTTTTTCCAAAGTAACAAAAAAAATATTTTTTTTTCCAAAGTAACTAAAAAAATATTTTTTTTTCCAAAGAAACTAAAAAAATATTTTTTTTCCAAAGTAACTAAAAAAAATTTTTTTTTTCCAAAGTAACTAAAAAAATATTTTTTTTTCCAAAGTAACTAAAAAAAAAATTTTTTTTCCAAAGTAACTAAAAAAAAAATTTTTTTTCCAAAGAAACTAAAAAAATATATTTTTTTCCAAAGTAACTAAAAAAATATTTTTTTTTCCAAAGTAACTAAAAAAAAAAAAATGTTTCCAAAGTAACTAAAAAAATATTTTTTTTTCCAAAGAAACAAAAAAAATATTTTTTTTTCCAAAGTAACTAAAAAAATATTTTTTTTTCCAAAGTAACTAAAAAAATATTTTTTTTTCCAAAGTAACTAAAAAAATATTTTTTTTTCCAAAGTAACAAAAAAAATATTTTTTTTTCCAAAGTAACTAAAAAAATATTTTTTTTTCCAAAGTAACTAAAAAAGTAACTTTTTTTCCAAAGTAACTAAAAAAATATTTTTTTTTCCAAAGTAACAAAAAAAATATTTTTTTTTCCAAAGTAACTAAAAAAATATTTTTTTTTCCAATAACTAAAAAAATATTTTTTTTTCCAAAGTAACTAAAAAAATATTTTTTTTTCCAAAGAAACTAAAAAAATATTTTTTTTTCCAAAGTAACTAAAAAAAAAAAAAAATTTCCAAAGTAACAAAATTTTTTTTTTTTTTTCCAAAGTAACTAAAAAATATATTTCTTTCCAAAGAAACTAAAACAAAATTTTTTTTTTCCAAAGTAACTAAAAAAATTTTTTTTTTCCAAAGTAATTAAAACATTTTTTTTTTCCAAAGTAACTAAAAAAATAATTTTTTTTCCAAAGTAACAAAAAAAATATTTTTTTTTCCAAAGTAACTAAAAAAATATTTTTTTTCCAAAGTAACTAAAAAAGTAACTTTTTTTCCAAAGTAACTAAAAAAATATTTTTTTTTCCAAAGTAACTAAAAAAATATTTTTTTTTCCAAAGTAACTAAAAAAATATTTTTTTTTCCAAAGTAACTAAAAAAAAAAAAAATTTTCCAAATAAACTAAAAAAAATTTTTTTTTCCAAAGTAACTAAAAAAATATTTTTTTTTCCAAAGTAACTAAAAAAATATTTTTTTTTCCAAAGTAACAAAAAAAATATTTTTTTTTCCAAAGTAACTAAAAAAATATTTTTTTTTCCAAAGTAACTAAAAAAGTAACTTTTTTTCCAAAGTAACTAAAAAAATATTTTTTTTTCCAAAGTAACAAAAAAAATATTTTTTTTCCAAAGTAACTAAAAAAATATTTTTTTTTCCAAAGAAACAAAAAAAATATTTTTTTTTCCAAAGTAACAAAAAAAATATTTTTTTTTCCAAAGTAACTAAAAAAATATTTTTTTTTCCAAAGAAACTAAAAAAATATTTTTTTTCCAAAGTAACTAAAAAAAAATTTTTTTTTCCAAAGTAACTAAAAAAATTTTTTTTTTTCCAAAGTAACTAAAAAAATATTTTTTTTTCCAAAGTAACTAAAAAAAATTTTTTTTTTCCAAAGAAACTAAAAAAATATATTTTTTTCCAAAGTAACTAAAAAAATATTTTTTTTTCCAAAGTAACTAAAAAAAAAAAAATGTTTCCAAAGTAACTAAAAAAAAATTTTTTTTTCCAAAGAAACTAAAAAAATATTTTTTTTTCCAAAGTAACTAAAAAAATATTTTTTTTTCCAAAGTAACTAAAAAAATATTTTTTTTTCCAAAGTAACTAAAAAAATATTTTTTTTTCCAAAGTAACAAAAAAAATATTTTTTTTTCCAAAGTAACTAAAAAAATATTTTTTTTTCCAAAGTAACTAAAAAAGTAACTTTTTTTCCAAAGTAACTAAAAAAATATTTTTTTTTCCAAAGTAACAAAAAAAATATTTTTTTTTCCAAAGTAACTAAAAAAATATTTTTTTTTCCAAAGTAACTAAAAAAGTAACTTTTTTTCCAAAGTAACTAAAAAAATATATTTTTTTCCAAAGTAACTAAAAAAATAATTTTTTTTCCAAAGTAACAAAAAAAATATTTTTTTTTCCAAAGTAACTAAAAAAATATTTTTTTTTCCAAAGTAACTAAAAAAATATTTTTTTTTCCAAAGTAACAAAAAAAAATATTTTTTTTTCCAAAGTAACTAAAAAAATATTTTTTTTTCCAAAGTAACTAAAAAAATATTTTTTTTCCAAAGTAACTAAAAAAATATTTTTTTTTCCAAAGAAACTAAAAAAATATTTTTTTTTCCAAAGTAACTAAAAAAATATTTTTTTTTCCAAAGTAACTAAAAATTATTTTTTTTTCCAAAGTAACTAAAAAAAAATTTTTTTTTCCAAAGTAACAAAAAAAATTATTTTTTTTCCAAAGTAACTAAAAAAATATTTTTTTTTCCAAAGTAACTAAAAAAATATTTTTTTTTCCAAAGTAACTAAAAAAATATTTTTTTTTCCAAAGTAACTAAAAAAAAAAAAAATTTTCCAAAGTAACTAAAAAAATATTTTTTTTCCAAAGAAACTAAAAAAATATATTTTTTTCCAAAGTAACTAAAAAAATATTTTTTTTTCCAAAGTAACTAAAAAAATATTTTTTTTTCCAAAGTAACTAAAAAAATATTTTTTTTTCCAAAGTAACAAAAAAAATATTTTTTTTTCCAAAGTAACAAAAAAAATATTTTTTTTTCCAAAGTAACTAAAAAAATATTTTTTTTTCCAAAGTAACTAAAAAAGTAACTTTTTTTCCAAAGTAACTAAAAAAATATTTTTTTTCCAAAGTAACAAAAAAAATATTTTTTTTTCCAAAGTAACTAAAAAAATATTTTTTTTTCCAAAGTAACTAAAAAAGTAACTTTTTTTCCAAAGTAACTAAAAAAATATTTTTTTTTCCAAAGTAACTAAAAAAATAATTTTTTTTCCAAAGTAACAAAAAAAATATTTTTTTTTCCAAAGTAACTAAAAAAATATTTTTTTTTCCAAAGTAACTAAAAAAATATTTTTTTTTCCAAAGTAACTAAAAAAATATTTTTTTTTCCAATAACTAAAAAAATATTTTTTTTTCCAAAGTAACTAAAAAAATATTTTTTTTTCCAAAGTAACTAAAAAAATTTTTTTTTTCCAAAGTAACTAAAAAAAAAAAAAAATTTCCAAAGTAACAAAAAAAATTTTTTTTTTCCAAAGTAACTAAAAAATATATTTCTTTCCAAAGAAACTAAAAAAAATTATTTTTTTCCAAAGTAACTAAAAAAATATTTTTTTTTCCAAAGTAACTAAAAAAATATTTTTTTTTCCAAAGTAACTAAAAAATTTTTTTTTTTTCCAAAGTAACTAAAAAATTTTTTTTTTTTCCAAAGTAACTAAAAAATTTTTTTTTTTTCCAAAGTAACTAAAAAAATATTTTTTTTTCCAAAGTAACTAAAAAAATATTTTTTTTTCCAAAGAAACTAAAAAAATATTTTTTTTTCCAAAGTAACTAAAAAAAATTTTTTTTTTCCAAAGTAACAAAAAAAATATTTTTTTTCCAAAGTAACAAAAAAAATATTTTTTTTTCCAAAGTAACAAAAATTTTTTTTTTTTTTCCAAAGTAACTAAAAAAATATTTTTTTTCCAAAGTAACTAAAAAAGTAACTTTTTTTCCAAAGTAACTAAAAAAATATTTTTTTTTCCAAAGTAACAAAAAAAATATTTTTTTTTCCAAAGTAACTAAAAAAATATTTTTTTTTCCAAAGTAACTAAAAAAGTAACTTTTTTTCCAAAGTAACTAAAAAAATATATTTTTTTCCAAAGTAACTAAAAAAATATTTTTTTTTCCAAAGTAACTAAAAAAATAATTTTTTTTCCAAAGTAACAAAAAAAATATATTTTTTTCCAAAGTAACTAAAAAAATATTTTTTTTTCCAAAGTAACTAAAAAAATATTTTTTTTTCCAATAACTAAAAAAATATTTTTTTTTCCAAAGTAACTAAAAAAATATTTTTTTTTCCAAAGAAACTAAAAAAATATTTTTTTTTCCAAAGTAACTAAAAAAAAAAAAAAATTTCCAAAGTAACAAAATTTTTTTTTTTTTCCAAAGTAACTAAAAAATATATTTCTTTCCAAAGAAACTAAAAAAAATTATTTTTTTCCAAAGTAACTAAAAAAAATTTTTTTTTCCAAAGTAATTAAAACATTTTTTTTTTCCAAAGTAACTAAAAAAATAAATTTTTTTCCAAAGTAACAAAAAAAATATTTTTTTTTCCAAAGTAACTAAAAAAATATTTTTTTTCCAAAGTAACTAAAAAAGTAACTTTTTTTCCAAAGTAACTAAAAAAATATTTTTTTTTCCAAAGTAACTAAAAAAGTAACTTTTTTTCCAAAGTAACTAAAAAAATATTTTTTTTTCCAAAGTAACTAAAAAAATATTTTTTTTCCAAAGTAACTAAAAAAATATTTTTTTTTCCAAAGTAACTAAAAAAATATTTTTTTTTCCAAAGTAACTAAAAAAATATATTTCTTTCCAAAGAAACTAAAAAAAATTATTTTTTTCCAAAGTAACTAAAAAAAAAAATTTTTTCCAAAGTAATTAAAACATTTTTTTTTTCCAAAGTAACTAAAAAAATAATTTTTTTTCCAAAGTAACAAAAAAAATATTTTTTTTTCCAAAGTAACTAAAAAAATATTTTTTTTCCAAAGTAACTAAAAAAGTAACTTTTTTTCCAAAGTAACTAAAAAAATATTTTTTTTTCCAAAGTAACTAAAAAAGTAACTTTTTTTCCAAAGTAACTAAAAAAATATTTTTTTTTCCAAAGTAACTAAAAAAATATTTTTTTTCCAAAGTAACTAAAAAAATATTTTTTTTTCCAAAGTAACTAAAAAAATATTTTTTTTTCCAAAGTAACTAAAAAAATTTTTTTTTTTCCAAAGAAACTAAAAAAATATTTTTTTTCCAAAGTAACTAAAACAATTTTTTTTTTTCCAAAGTAACTAAAAAAATATTTTTTTTTCCAAAGTAACTAAAAAAGTAACTTTTTTTCCAAAGTAACTAAAAAAATATTTTTTTTTCCAAAGTAACTAAAAAAGTAACTTTTTTTCCAAAGTAACTAAAAAATTTTTTTTTTTTCCAAAGTAACTAAAAAAATATTTTTTTTCCAAAGTAACTAAAAAAATATTTTTTTTTCCAAAGTAACTAAAAAAATATTTTTTTTTCCAAAGAAACTAAAAAAATTTTTTTTTTTCCAAAGTAACTAAAAAAATAATTTTTTTTCCAAAGTAACAAAAAAAATAATTTTTTTTCCAAAGTAACTAAAAAAATATATTTTTTTCCAAAGTAACAAAAAAAATATTTTTTTTTCCAAAGTAACTAAAAAAATATTTTTTTTTCCAAAGTAACTAAAAAAGTAACTTTTTTTCCAAAGTAACTAAAAAAATATTTTTTTTTCCAAAGTAACTAAAAAAATATTTTTTTTTCCAAAGTAACTAAAAAAATATTTTTTTTTCCAAAGTAACTAAAAAAATATTTTTTTTTCCAAAGAAACTAAAAAAATATTTTTTTTTCCAAAGTAACTAAAAAAAATTTTTTTTTCCAAAGTAACTAAAATTTTTTTTTTTTTCCAAAGTAACTAAAAAAAAAAAATTTTTTCCAAAGTAACAAAAAAAATATTTTTTTTTCCAAAGTAACTAAAAAAATATTTTTTTTTCCAAAGTAACTAAAAAAGTAACTTTTTTTCCAAAGTAACTAAAAAAATATTTTTTTTTCCAAAGTAACTAAAAAAGTAACTTTTTTTCCAAAGTAACTAAAAAAATATTTTTTTTTCCAAAGTAACTAAAAAAATATTTTTTTTTCCAAAGTAACTAAAAAAATATTTTTTTTTCCAAAGTAACTAAAAAAATATTTTTTTTTCCAAAGTAACTAAAAAAATATTTTTTTTTCCAAAGAAACTAAAAAAATATTTTTTTTTCCAAAGTAACTAAAAAAATATATTTTTTTCCAAAGTAACAAAAAAAATAATTTTTTTTCCAAAGTAACTAAAAAAATATATTTTTTTCCAAAGTAACTAAAAACGTAACTTTTTTCCAAAGTAACTAAAAAAATATTTTTTTTTCCAAAGTAACTAAAAAAAATTTTTTTTTTCCAAAGTAACTAAAAAAAAAATTTTTTTTCCAAAGTAACTAAAAAAATATTTTTTTTTCCAAAGAAACTAAAAAAAATTATTTTTTTCCAAAGTAACTAAAAAAAAATTTTTTTTCCAAAGTAATTAAAACATTTTTTTTTTCCAAAGTAACTAAAAAAATAATTTTTTTTCCAAAGTAACAAAAAAAATATTTTTTTTTCCAAAGTAACTAAAAAAATATTTTTTTTCCAAAGTAACTAAAAAAGTAACTTTTTTTCCAAAGTAACTAAAAAAATATTTTTTTTTCCAAAGTAACTAAAAAAGTAACTTTTTTTCCAAAGTAACTAAAAAAATATTTTTTTTTCCAAAGTAACTAAAAAAATATTTTTTTTCCAAAGTAACTAAAAAAATATTTTTTTTTCCAAAGTAACTAAAAAAATATTTTTTTTTCCAAAGTAACTAAAAAAATATTTTTTTTTCCAAAGAAACTAAAAAAATATTTTTTTTCCAAAGTAACTAAAACAATTTTTTTTTTTTCCAAAGTAACTAAAAAAATATTTTTTTTTCCAAAGTAACTAAAAAAGTAACTTTTTTTCCAAAGTAACTAAAAAAATATTTTTTTTTCCAAAGTAACTAAAAAAGTAACTTTTTTTCCAAAGTAACTAAAAAATTTTTTTTTTTTCCAAAGTAACTAAAAAAATATTTTTTTTCCAAAGTAACTAAAAAAATATTTTTTTTTCCAAAGTAACTAAAAAAATATTTTTTTTCCAAAGAAACTAAAAATTTTTTTTTTTTTCCAAAGTAACTAAAAAAATAATTTTTTTTCCAAAGTAACAAAAAAAATAATTTTTTTTCCAAAGTAACTAAAAAAATATATTTTTTTCCAAAGTAACAAAAAAAATATTTTTTTTTCCAAAGTAACTAAAAAAATATTTTTTTTTCCAAAGTAACTAAAAAAGTAACTTTTTTTCCAAAGTAACTAAAAAAATATTTTTTTTTCCAAAGTAACTAAAAAAATATTTTTTTTTCCAAAGTAACTAAAAAAAAATTTTTTTTTCCAAAGTAACTAAAAAAATATTTTTTTTTCCAAAGAAACTAAAAAAATATTTTTTTTTCCAAAGTAACTAAAAAAAAATTTTTTTTCCAAAGTAACTAAAATTTTTTTTTTTTTCCAAAGTAACTAAAAAAAAAATTTTTTTTCCAAAGTAACAAAAAAAATATTTTTTTTTCCAAAGTAACTAAAAAAATATTTTTTTTTCCAAAGTAACTAAAAAAGTAACTTTTTTTCCAAAGTAACTAAAAAAATATTTTTTTTTCCAAAGTAACTAAAAAAGTAACTTTTTTTCCAAAGTAACTAAAAAAATATTTTTTTTCCCAAAGTAACTAAAAAAATATTTTTTTTTCCAAAGTAACTAAAAAAATATTTTTTTTTCCAAAGTAACTAAAAAAATATTTTTTTTTCCAAAGAAACTAAAAAAATATTTTTTTTTCCAAAGTAACTAAAAAAATATTTTTTTTTCCAAAGTAACAAAAAAAATAATTTTTTTTCCAAAGTAACTAAAAAAATATATTTTTTTCCAAAGTAACTAAAAACGTAACTTTTTTCCAAAGTAACTAAAAAAATATTTTTTTTTCCAAAGTAACTAAAAAAGTAACTTTTTTTCCAAAGTAACTAAAAAAATATTTTTTTTTCCAAAGTAACTAAAAAAATATTTTTTTTTCCAAAGTAACTAAAAAAATATTTTTTTTTCCAAAGTAACTAAAAAAATATTTTTTTTTCCAAAGAAACTAAAAAAATATTTTTTTTTCCAAAGTAACTAAAAAAATATTTTTTTTTCCAAAGTAACAAAAAAAATAATTTTTTTTCCAAAGTAACTAAAAAAATATATTTTTTTCCAAAGTAACTAAAAACGTAACTTTTTTCCAAAGTAACTAAAAAAATATTTTTTTTTCCAAAGTAACTAAAAAAAATTTTTTTTTTCCAAAGTAACTAAAAAAAAAAATTTTTTTCCAAAGTAACTAAAAAAATATTTTTTTTTCCAAAGAAACTAAAAAAATATTTTTTTTTCCAAAGTAACTAAAAAAATATTTTTTTTTCCAAAGAAACTAAAAAAATATTTTTTTTTCCAAAGTAACTAAAAAAAAATTTTTTTTTCCAAAGTAACTAAAATAATATTTTTTTTTCCAAAGTAACTAAAAAAATATTTTTTTTTCCAAAGTAACTAAAAAATATTTTTTTTCCCAAAGAAACTAAAAAAAATTATTTTTTTCCAAAGTAACTAAAAAAGTAACTTTTTTTCCAAAGTAACTAAAAAAAATTTTTTTTTTCCAAAGTAACTAAAAACTTTTTTTTTTTCCAAAGTAACTAAAAAAATATTTTTTTTTCCAAAGTAACTAAAAAAATATTTTTTTTTCCAAAGAAACAAAAAAAATATTTTTTTTTCCAAAGTAACTAAAAAAATATATTTTTTTCCAAAGTAACTAAAAAAATATTTTTTTTTCCAAAGTAACTAAAAAATATTTTTTTTTCCAAAGTAACAAAATTTTTTTTTTTTTTTCCAAAGTAACTAAAAAAATATTTTTTTTTCCAAAGTAACTAAAAAAGTAACTTTTTTTCCAAAGTAACTAAAAAAATATTTTTTTTTCCAAAGTAACTAAAAAAATATTTTTTTTTCCAAAGTAACTAAAAAAATATTTTTTTTTCCAAAGTAACTAAAAAAATATTTTTTTTTCCAAAGTAACTAAAAAAATTTTTTTTTTCCAAAGTAACTAAAAAAATATTTTTTTTTCCAAAGAAACTTAAAAAATATTTTTTTTTCCAAAGTAACTAAAAAAAAAATTTTTTTTCCAAAGTAACAAAATTTTTTTTTTTTTTTCCAAAGTAACTAAAAAATATTTTTTTTTCCAAAGAAACTAAAAAAAATTATTTTTTTCCAAAGTAACTAAAAAATTTTTTTTTTTTCCAAAGTAACTAAAACATTTTTTTTTCCAAAGTAACTAAAAAAATATTTTTTTTTCCAAAGTAACAAATTTTTTTTTTTTTTTCCAAAGTAACTAAAAAAATATTTTTTTTCCAAAGTAACTAAAAAAGTAACTTTTTTTCCAAAGTAACTAAAAAAATATTTTTTTTTCCAAAGTAACTAAAAAAGTAACTTTTTTTCCAAAGTAACTAAAAAAATATTTTTTTTTCCAAAGTAACTAAAAAAATATTTTTTTTCCAAAGTAACTAAAAAAATATTTTTTTTTCCAAAGTAACTAAAAAAATATTTTTTTTTCCAAAGTAACTAAAAAAATATTTTTTTTTCCAAAGAAACTAAAAAAATATTTTTTTTCCAAAGTAACTAAAAAAATATTTTTTTTTCCAAAGTAACTAAAAAAATATTTTTTTTTCCAAAGTAACTAAAAAAATATTTTTTTTCCAAAGTAACTAAAAAAAAAAAAAAATTTCCAAAGAAACTAAAAATTTTTTTTTTTTCCAAAGTAACTAAAAAAATATTTTTTTTTCCAAAGTAACAAAAATATTTTTTTTTTTCCAAAGTAACTAAAAAAATATTTTTTTTTCCAAAGTAACTAAAAAAGTAACTTTTTTTCCAAAGTAACTAAAAAAATAATTTTTTTTCCAAAGTAACTAAAAAAATAATTTTTTTTCCAAAGTAACTAAAAAAATATTTTTTTTTCCAAAGTAACTAAAAAAATATTTTTTTTTCCAAAGAAACAAAAAAAATATTTTTTTTTCCAAAGTAACTAAAAAAATATTTTTTTTTCCAAAGTAACTAAAAAATATTTTTTTTTCCAAAGTAACAAAATTTTTTTTTTTTTTTCCAAAGTAACTAAAAAAATATTTTTTTTTCCAAAGTAACTAAAAACTTTTTTTTTTTCCAAAGTAACTAAAAAAATATTTTTTTTTCCAAAGTAACTAAAAAAATATTTTTTTTTCCAAAGAAACAAAAAAAATATTTTTTTTTCCAAAGTAACTAAAAAAATATATTTTTTTCCAAAGTAACTAAAAAAATATTTTTTTTTCCAAAGTAACTAAAAAATATTTTTTTTTCCAAAGTAACAAAATTTTTTTTTTTTTTTCCAAAGTAACTAAAAAAATATTTTTTTTTCCAAAGTAACTAAAAAAGTAACTTTTTTTCCAAAGTAACTAAAAAAATAATTTTTTTTCCAAAGTAACAAAAAAAATATTTTTTTTTCCAAAGTAACTAAAAAAATATTTTTTTTTCCAAAGTAACTAAAAAAATATTTTTTTTTCCAAAGTAACTAAAAAAATATTTTTTTTTCCAATAACTAAAAAAATATTTTTTTTTCCAAAGTAACTAAAAAAATATTTTTTTTTCCAAAGTAACTAAAAAAATTTTTTTTTTCCAAAGTAACTAAAAAAAAAAAAAAATTTCCAAAGTAACAAAAAAAATTTTTTTTTTCCAAAGTAACTAAAAAATATATTTCTTTCCAAAGAAACTAAAAAAAATTATTTTTTTCCAAAGTAACTAAAAAAATATTTTTTTTTCCAAAGTAACTAAAAAAATATTTTTTTTTCCAAAGTAACTAAAAAATTTTTTTTTTTTCCAAAGTAACTAAAAAATTTTTTTTTTTTCCAAAGTAACTAAAAAATTTTTTTTTTTTCCAAAGTAACTAAAAAAATATTTTTTTTTCCAAAGTAACTAAAAAAATATTTTTTTTTCCAAAGAAACTAAAAAAATATTTTTTTTTCCAAAGTAACTAAAAAAATTTTTTTTTTTCCAAAGTAACAAAAAAAATATTTTTTTTCCAAAGTAACAAAAAAAATATTTTTTTTTCCAAAGTAACAAAAATTTTTTTTTTTTTTCCAAAGTAACTAAAAAAATATTTTTTTTCCAAAGTAACTAAAAAAGTAACTTTTTTTCCAAAGTAACTAAAAAAATATTTTTTTTTCCAAAGTAACAAAAAAAATATTTTTTTTTCCAAAGTAACTAAAAAAATATTTTTTTTTCCAAAGTAACTAAAAAAGTAACTTTTTTTCCAAAGTAACTAAAAAAATATATTTTTTTCCAAAGTAACTAAAAAAATATTTTTTTTTCCAAAGTAACTAAAAAAATAATTTTTTTTCCAAAGTAACAAAAAAAATATATTTTTTTCCAAAGTAACTAAAAAAATATTTTTTTTTCCAAAGTAACTAAAAAAATATTTTTTTTTCCAATAACTAAAAAAATATTTTTTTTTCCAAAGTAACTAAAAAAATATTTTTTTTTCCAAAGAAACTAAAAAAATATTTTTTTTTCCAAAGTAACTAAAAAAAAAAAAAAATTTCCAAAGTAACAAAATTTTTTTTTTTTTCCAAAGTAACTAAAAAATATATTTCTTTCCAAAGAAACTAAAAAAAATTATTTTTTTCCAAAGTAACTAAAAAAAATTTTTTTTTCCAAAGTAATTAAAACATTTTTTTTTTCCAAAGTAACTAAAAAAATAAATTTTTTTCCAAAGTAACAAAAAAAATATTTTTTTTTCCAAAGTAACTAAAAAAATATTTTTTTTCCAAAGTAACTAAAAAAGTAACTTTTTTTCCAAAGTAACTAAAAAAATATTTTTTTTTCCAAAGTAACTAAAAAAGTAACTTTTTTTCCAAAGTAACTAAAAAAATATTTTTTTTTCCAAAGTAACTAAAAAAATATTTTTTTTCCAAAGTAACTAAAAAAATATTTTTTTTTCCAAAGTAACTAAAAAAATATTTTTTTTTCCAAAGTAACTAAAAAAATATATTTCTTTCCAAAGAAACTAAAAAAAATTATTTTTTTCCAAAGTAACTAAAAAAAAAATTTTTTTCCAAAGTAATTAAAACATTTTTTTTTTCCAAAGTAACTAAAAAAATAATTTTTTTTCCAAAGTAACAAAAAAAATATTTTTTTTTCCAAAGTAACTAAAAAAATATTTTTTTTCCAAAGTAACTAAAAAAGTAACTTTTTTTCCAAAGTAACTAAAAAAATATTTTTTTTTCCAAAGTAACTAAAAAAGTAACTTTTTTTCCAAAGTAACTAAAAAAATATTTTTTTTTCCAAAGTAACTAAAAAAATATTTTTTTTCCAAAGTAACTAAAAAAATATTTTTTTTTCCAAAGTAACTAAAAAAATATTTTTTTTTCCAAAGTAACTAAAAAAATTTTTTTTTTTCCAAAGAAACTAAAAAAATATTTTTTTTCCAAAGTAACTAAAACAATTTTTTTTTTCCAAAGTAACTAAAAAAATATTTTTTTTTCCAAAGTAACTAAAAAAGTAACTTTTTTTCCAAAGTAACTAAAAAAATATTTTTTTTTCCAAAGTAACTAAAAAAGTAACTTTTTTTCCAAAGTAACTAAAAAATTTTTTTTTTTTCCAAAGTAACTAAAAAAATATTTTTTTTCCAAAGTAACTAAAAAAATATTTTTTTTTCCAAAGTAACTAAAAAAATATTTTTTTTTCCAAAGAAACTAAAAAAAATTTTTTTTTTCCAAAGTAACTAAAAAAATAATTTTTTTTCCAAAGTAACAAAAAAAATAATTTTTTTTCCAAAGTAACTAAAAAAATATATTTTTTTCCAAAGTAACAAAAAAAATATTTTTTTTTCCAAAGTAACTAAAAAAATATTTTTTTTTCCAAAGTAACTAAAAAAGTAACTTTTTTTCCAAAGTAACTAAAAAAATATTTTTTTTTCCAAAGTAACTAAAAAAATATTTTTTTTTCCAAAGTAACTAAAAAAATATTTTTTTTTCCAAAGTAACTAAAAAAATATTTTTTTTTCCAAAGAAACTAAAAAAATATTTTTTTTTCCAAAGTAACTAAAAAAAATTTTTTTTTCCAAAGTAACTAAAATTTTTTTTTTTTTCCAAAGTAACTAAAAAAAAAAATTTTTTTCCAAAGTAACAAAAAAAATATTTTTTTTTCCAAAGTAACTAAAAAAATATTTTTTTTTCCAAAGTAACTAAAAAAGTAACTTTTTTTCCAAAGTAACTAAAAAAATATTTTTTTTTCCAAAGTAACTAAAAAAGTAACTTTTTTTCCAAAGTAACTAAAAAAATATTTTTTTTTCCAAAGTAACTAAAAAAATATTTTTTTTTCCAAAGTAACTAAAAAAATATTTTTTTTTCCAAAGTAACTAAAAAAATATTTTTTTTTCCAAAGTAACTAAAAAAATATTTTTTTTTCCAAAGAAACTAAAAAAATATTTTTTTTTCCAAAGTAACTAAAAAAATATATTTTTTTCCAAAGTAACAAAAAAAATAATTTTTTTTCCAAAGTAACTAAAAAAATATATTTTTTTCCAAAGTAACTAAAAACGTAACTTTTTTCCAAAGTAACTAAAAAAATATTTTTTTTTCCAAAGTAACTAAAAAAAATTTTTTTTTTCCAAAGTAACTAAAAAAAAAATTTTTTTTCCAAAGTAACTAAAAAAATATTTTTTTTTCCAAAGAAACTAAAAAAAATTATTTTTTTCCAAAGTAACTAAAAAAAAATTTTTTTTCCAAAGTAATTAAAACATTTTTTTTTTCCAAAGTAACTAAAAAAATAATTTTTTTTCCAAAGTAACAAAAAAAATATTTTTTTTTCCAAAGTAACTAAAAAAATATTTTTTTTCCAAAGTAACTAAAAAAGTAACTTTTTTTCCAAAGTAACTAAAAAAATATTTTTTTTTCCAAAGTAACTAAAAAAGTAACTTTTTTTCCAAAGTAACTAAAAAAATATTTTTTTTTCCAAAGTAACTAAAAAAATATTTTTTTTCCAAAGTAACTAAAAAAATATTTTTTTTTCCAAAGTAACTAAAAAAATATTTTTTTTTCCAAAGTAACTAAAAAAATATTTTTTTTTCCAAAGAAACTAAAAAAATATTTTTTTTCCAAAGTAACTAAAACAATTTTTTTTTTTCCAAAGTAACTAAAAAAATATTTTTTTTTCCAAAGTAACTAAAAAAGTAACTTTTTTTCCAAAGTAACTAAAAAAATATTTTTTTTTCCAAAGTAACTAAAAAAGTAACTTTTTTTCCAAAGTAACTAAAAAATTTTTTTTTTTTCCAAAGTAACTAAAAAAATATTTTTTTTCCAAAGTAACTAAAAAAATATTTTTTTTTCCAAAGTAACTAAAAAAATATTTTTTTTCCAAAGAAACTAAAAAATTTTTTTTTTTTCCAAAGTAACTAAAAAAATAATTTTTTTTCCAAAGTAACAAAAAAAATAATTTTTTTTCCAAAGTAACTAAAAAAATATATTTTTTTCCAAAGTAACAAAAAAAATATTTTTTTTTCCAAAGTAACTAAAAAAATATTTTTTTTTCCAAAGTAACTAAAAAAGTAACTTTTTTTCCAAAGTAACTAAAAAAATATTTTTTTTTCCAAAGTAACTAAAAAAATATTTTTTTTTTCCAAAGTAACTAAAAAAAAATTTTTTTTTCCAAAGTAACTAAAAAAATATTTTTTTTTCCAAAGAAACTAAAAAAATATTTTTTTTTCCAAAGTAACTAAAAAAAAATTTTTTTTCCAAAGTAACTAAAATTTTTTTTTTTTTCCAAAGTAACTAAAAAAAAAAATTTTTTTCCAAAGTAACAAAAAAAATATTTTTTTTTCCAAAGTAACTAAAAAAATATTTTTTTTTCCAAAGTAACTAAAAAAGTAACTTTTTTTCCAAAGTAACTAAAAAAATATTTTTTTTTCCAAAGTAACTAAAAAAGTAACTTTTTTTCCAAAGTAACTAAAAAAATATTTTTTTTCCCAAAGTAACTAAAAAAATATTTTTTTTTCCAAAGTAACTAAAAAAATATTTTTTTTTCCAAAGTAACTAAAAAAATATTTTTTTTTCCAAAGTAACTAAAAACGTAACTTTTTTCCAAAGTAACTAAAAAAATATTTTTTTTTCCAAAGTAACTAAAAAAGTAACTTTTTTTCCAAAGTAACTAAAAAAATATTTTTTTTTCCAAAGTAACTAAAAAAATATTTTTTTTTCCAAAGTAACTAAAAAAATATTTTTTTTTCCAAAGTAACTAAAAAAATATTTTTTTTTCCAAAGAAACTAAAAAAATATTTTTTTTTCCAAAGTAACTAAAAAAATATTTTTTTTTCCAAAGTAACAAAAAAAATAATTTTTTTTCCAAAGTAACTAAAAAAATATATTTTTTTCCAAAGTAACTAAAAACGTAACTTTTTTCCAAAGTAACTAAAAAAATATTTTTTTTTCCAAAGTAACTAAAAAAAATTTTTTTTTTCCAAAGTAACTAAAAAAAAAAAATTTTTTCCAAAGTAACTAAAAAAATATTTTTTTTTCCAAAGAAACTAAAAAAATATTTTTTTTTCCAAAGTAACTAAAAAAATATTTTTTTTTCCAAAGAAACTAAAAAAATATTTTTTTTTCCAAAGTAACTAAAAAAAAATTTTTTTTTCCAAAGTAACTAAAATAATATTTTTTTTTCCAAAGTAACTAAAAAAATATTTTTTTTTCCAAAGTAACTAAAAAATATTTTTTTTCCCAAAGAAACTAAAAAAAATTATTTTTTTCCAAAGTAACTAAAAAAGTAACTTTTTTTCCAAAGTAACTAAAAAAAATTTTTTTTTTCCAAAGTAACTAAAAACTTTTTTTTTTTCCAAAGTAACTAAAAAAATATTTTTTTTTCCAAAGTAACTAAAAAAATATTTTTTTTTCCAAAGAAACAAAAAAAATATTTTTTTTTCCAAAGTAACTAAAAAAATATATTTTTTTCCAAAGTAACTAAAAAAATATTTTTTTTTCCAAAGTAACTAAAAAATATTTTTTTTTCCAAAGTAACAAAATTTTTTTTTTTTTTTCCAAAGTAACTAAAAAAATATTTTTTTTTCCAAAGTAACTAAAAAAGTAACTTTTTTTCCAAAGTAACTAAAAAAATATTTTTTTTTCCAAAGTAACTAAAAAAATATTTTTTTTTCCAAAGTAACTAAAAAAATATTTTTTTTTCCAAAGTAACTAAAAAAATATTTTTTTTTCCAAAGTAACTAAAAAAATTTTTTTTTTCCAAAGTAACTAAAAAAATATTTTTTTTTCCAAAGAAACTTAAAAAATATTTTTTTTTCCAAAGTAACTAAAAAAAAAAAAATTTTTCCAAAGTAACAAAAAATTTTTTTTTTTTTCCAAAGTAACTAAAAAATATTTTTTTTTCCAAAGAAACTAAAAAAAATTATTTTTTTCCAAAGTAACTAAAAAATTTTTTTTTTTTCCAAAGTAACTAAAACATTTTTTTTTCCAAAGTAACTAAAAAAATATTTTTTTTTCCAAAGTAACAAATTTTTTTTTTTTTTTCCAAAGTAACTAAAAAAATATTTTTTTTCCAAAGTAACTAAAAAAGTAACTTTTTTTCCAAAGTAACTAAAAAAATATTTTTTTTTCCAAAGTAACTAAAAAAGTAACTTTTTTTCCAAAGTAACTAAAAAAATATTTTTTTTTCCAAAGTAACTAAAAAAATATTTTTTTTCCAAAGTAACTAAAAAAATATTTTTTTTTCCAAAGTAACTAAAAAAATATTTTTTTTTCCAAAGTAACTAAAAAAATATTTTTTTTTCCAAAGAAACTAAAAAAATATTTTTTTTCCAAAGTAACTAAAAAAATATTTTTTTTTCCAAAGTAACTAAAAAAATATTTTTTTTTCCAAAGTAACTAAAAAAATATTTTTTTTCCAAAGTAACTAAAAAAAAAAAAAAAATTCCAAAGAAACTAAAAAATTTTTTTTTTTCCAAAGTAACTAAAAAAATTTTTTTTTTTCCAAAGTAACAAAAATATTTATTTTTTTCCAAAGTAACTAAAAAAATATTTTTTTTTCCAAAGTAACTAAAAAAGTAACTTTTTTTCCAAAGTAACTAAAAAAATAATTTTTTTTCCAAAGTAACTAAAAAAATAATTTTTTTTCCAAAGTAACTAAAAAAATATTTTTTTTTCCAAAGTAACTAAAAAAATATTTTTTTTTCCAAAGAAACAAAAAAAATATTTTTTTTTCCAAAGTAACTAAAAAAATATTTTTTTTCCAAAGTAACTAAAAAATATTTTTTTTTCCAAAGTAACAAAATTTTTTTTTTTTTTTCCAAAGTAACTAAAAAAATATTTTTTTTTCCAAAGTAACTAAAAACTTTTTTTTTTTCCAAAGTAACTAAAAAAATATTTTTTTTTCCAAAGTAACTAAAAAAATATTTTTTTTTCCAAAGAAACAAAAAAAATATTTTTTTTTCCAAAGTAACTAAAAAAATATATTTTTTTCCAAAGTAACTAAAAAAATATTTTTTTTTCCAAAGTAACTAAAAAATATTTTTTTTTCCAAAGTAACAAAATTTTTTTTTTTTTTTCCAAAGTAACTAAAAAAATATTTTTTTTTCCAAAGTAACTAAAAAAGTAACTTTTTTTCCAAAGTAACTAAAAAAATATTTTTTTTTCCAAAGTAACTAAAAAAATATTTTTTTTTCCAAAGTAACTAAAAAAATATTTTTTTTTCCAAAGTAACTAAAAAAATATTTTTTTTTCCAAAGTAACTAAAAAAATTTTTTTTTTCCAAAGTAACTAAAAAAATATTTTTTTTTCCAAAGAAACTTAAAAAATATTTTTTTTTCCAAAGTAACTAAAAAAAAAAAAATTTTTCCAAAGTAACAAAAAAATTTTTTTTTTTTCCAAAGTAACTAAAAAATATTTTTTTTTCCAAAGAAACTAAAAAAAATTATTTTTTTCCAAAGTAACTAAAAAATTTTTTTTTTTTCCAAAGTAACTAAAACATTTTTTTTTCCAAAGTAACTAAAAAAATATTTTTTTTTCCAAAGTAACAAATTTTTTTTTTTTTTTCCAAAGTAACTAAAAAAATATTTTTTTTCCAAAGTAACTAAAAAAGTAACTTTTTTTCCAAAGTAACTAAAAAAATATTTTTTTTTCCAAAGTAACTAAAAAAGTAACTTTTTTTCCAAAGTAACTAAAAAAATATTTTTTTTTCCAAAGTAACTAAAAAAATATTTTTTTTCCAAAGTAACTAAAAAAATATTTTTTTTTCCAAAGTAACTAAAAAAATATTTTTTTTTCCAAAGTAACTAAAAAAATATTTTTTTTTCCAAAGAAACTAAAAAAATATTTTTTTTCCAAAGTAACTAAAAAAATATTTTTTTTTCCAAAGTAACTAAAAAAATATTTTTTTTTCCAAAGTAACTAAAAAAATATTTTTTTTCCAAAGTAACTAAAAAAAAAAAAAAATTTCCAAAGAAACTAAAAATTTTTTTTTTTTCCAAAGTAACTAAAAAAATATTTTTTTTTCCAAAGTAACAAAAATATTTTTTTTTTTCCAAAGTAACTAAAAAAATATTTTTTTTTCCAAAGTAACTAAAAAAGTAACTTTTTTTCCAAAGTAACTAAAAAAATAATTTTTTTTCCAAAGTAACTAAAAAAATAATTTTTTTTCCAAAGTAACTAAAAAAATATTTTTTTTTCCAAAGTAACTAAAAAAATATTTTTTTTTCCAAAGAAACAAAAAAAATATTTTTTTTTCCAAAGTAACTAAAAAAATATTTTTTTTTCCAAAGTAACTAAAAAAATATTTTTTTTTCCAAAGTAACTAAA
The DNA here is from genome assembly GCF_949748355.1 of Melanostigma gelatinosum. Lineage (NCBI taxonomy): Eukaryota > Metazoa > Chordata > Actinopteri > Perciformes > Zoarcidae > Melanostigma > Melanostigma gelatinosum. The sequence continues at coordinate 115,822 of NW_027634990.1, forward strand.
AAATATTTTTTTTTCCAAAGTAACAAAATTTTTTTTTTTTTTCCAAAGTAACTAAAAAAATTTTTTTTTTTCCAAAGTAACTAAAAAAGTAACTTTTTTTCCAAAGTAACTAAAAAAATATATTTTTTTCCAAAGTAACTAAAAAAATATTTTTTTTTCCAAAGTAACTAAAAAAATATTTTTTTTTCCAAAGTAACTAAAAAAATATTTTTTTTTCCAAAGTAACTAAAAAAATATTTTTTTTCCAAAGTAACTAAAAAAATATTTTTTTTTCCAAAGAAACTAAAAAAATATTTTTTTTTCCAAAGTAACTAAAAAAAAAAAAATTTTCCAAAGTAACAAAATTTTTTTTTTTTTTTCCAAAGTAACTAAAAAATTTTTTTTTTCCAAAGTAATTAAAATTTTTTTTTTTTTTCCAAAGTAACTAAAACATTTTTTTTTCCAAAGTAACTAAAAAAATATTTTTTTTTCCAAAGTAACAAAATTTTTTTTTTTTTTTCCAAAGTAACTAAAAAAATATTTTTTTTTCCAAAGAAACTAAATTTTTTTTTTTTTTTCCAAAGTAACTAAAAAAATATTTTTTTTTCCAAAGTAACAAAAAAATTTTTTTTTTCCAAAGTAACTAAAAAAATATTTTTTTTTCCAAAGTAACTAAAAAAGTAACTTTTTTTCCAAAGTAACTAAAAAAATAATTTTTTTTCCAAAGTAACTAAAAAAATATTTTTTTTTCCAAAGAAACAAAAAAAAATTTTTTTTCCAAAGTAACTAAAAAAATATTTTTTTTTCCAAAGTAACTAAAAAAGTAACTTTTTTTCCAAAGTAACTAAAAAAATATTTTTTTTTCCAAAGTAACTAAAAAAATATTTTTTTTTCCAAAGAAACAAAAAAAATATTTTTTTTTCCAAAGTAACTAAAAAAATATTTTTTTTCCAAAGTAACTAAAAAAATATTTTTTTTTCCAAAGTAACTAAAAAATATTTTTTTTTCCAAAGTAACAAAAATTTTTTTTTTTTTTCCAAAGTAACTAAAAAAATTTTTTTTTTTCCAAAGTAACTAAAAAAGTAACTTTTTTTCCAAAGTAACTAAAAAAATATTTTTTTTTCCAAAGTAACTAAAAAAATATTTTTTTTTCCAAAGTAACTAAAAAAATATTTTTTTTTCCAAAGTAACTAAAAAAATATTTTTTTTTCCAAAGTAACTAAAAAAATATTTTTTTTCCAAAGTAACTAAAAAAATATTTTTTTTTCCAAAGAAACTAAAAAAATATTTTTTTTTCCAAAGTAACTAAAAAAAAAAAAATTTTTCCAAAGTAACAAAATTTTTTTTTTTTTTTCCAAAGTAACTAAAAATTTTTTTTTTTTCCAAAGAAACTAAAAAAATTTTTTTTTTTCCAAAGTAACTAAATTTTTTTTTTTTTTCCAAAGTAACTAAAACATTTTTTTTTTCCAAAGTAACTAAAAAAATATTTTTTTTTCCAAAGTAACAAAATTTTTTTTTTTTTTCCAAAGTAACTAAAAAAATATTTTTTTTTCCAAAGTAACTAAAAAAGTAACTTTTTTTCCAAAGTAACTAAAAAAATATTTTTTTTTCCAAAGTAACTAAAAAAGTAACTTTTTTTTCCAAAGTAACTAAAAAAATATTTTTTTTTCCAAAGTAACTAAAAAAGTAACTTTTTTTCCAAAGTAACTAAAAAAATATTTTTTTTTCCAAAGTAACTAAAAAAATATTTTTTTTTCCAAAGTAACTAAAAAAAAATTTTTTTTTCCAAAGTAACTAAAAAAATATTTTTTTTTCCAAAGTAACTAAAAAAATATTTTTTTTTCCAAAGTAACTAAAAAAATATATTTTTTTCCAAAGTAACTAAAAAAATATTTTTTTTTCCAAAGAAACTAAAAAAATATATTTTTTTTCCAAAGTAACTAAAAAAAATATTTTTTTTCCAAAGTAACTAAAAAAATATTTTTTTTCCAAAGTAACAAAAAAAATATTTTTTTTTCCAAAGTAACAAAAAAAATATTTTTTTTTCCAAAGTAACTAAAAAAATATTTTTTTTTCCAAAGTAACTAAAAAAGTAACTTTTTTTCCAAAGTAACTAAAAAAATATTTTTTTTTCCAAAGTAACAAAAAAAATATTTTTTTTTCCAAAGTAACTAAAAAAATATTTTTTTTTCCAAAGTAACTAAAAAAGTAACTTTTTTTCCAAAGTAACTAAAAAAATATATTTTTTTCCAAAGTAACTAAAAAAATATTTTTTTTTCCAAAGTAACTAAAAAAATAATTTTTTTTCCAAAGTAACAAAAAAAATATTTTTTTTCCAAAGTAACTAAAAAAATATTTTTTTTTCCAAAGTAACTAAAAAAATATTTTTTTTTCCAATAACTAAAAAAATATTTTTTTTTCCAAAGTAACTAAAAAAATATTTTTTTTTCCAAAGAAACTAAAAAAATATTTTTTTTTCCAAAGTAACTAAAAAAAAAAAAAAAATTCCAAAGTAACAAAATTTTTTTTTTTTTTTCCAAAGTAACTAAAAAATATATTTCTTTCCAAAGAAACTAAAACAAAAATTTTTTTTTCCAAAGTAACTAAAAAAATTTTTTTTTTCCAAAGTAATTAAAACATTTTTTTTTTCCAAAGTAACTAAAAAAATAATTTTTTTTCCAAAGTAAAAAAAAAATATATTTTTTTTTCCAAAGTAACTAAAAAAATATTTTTTTTCCAAAGTAACTAAAAAAGTAACTTTTTTTCCAAAGTAACTAAAAAAATATTTTTTTTTCCAAAGTAACTAAAAAAATATTTTTTTTTCCAAAGTAACTAAAAAAATATTTTTTTTTCCAAAGTAACTAAAAAAAACAAAAATTTTCCAAAGAAACTAAAAAAATTTTTTTTTTTCCAAAGTAACTAAAAAAATATTTTTTTTTCCAAAGTAACTAAAAAAATATTTTTTTTTCCAAAGTAACAAAAAAAATATTTTTTTTTCCAAAGTAACTAAAAAAATATTTTTTTTTCCAAAGTAACTAAAAAAGTAACTTTTTTTCCAAAGTAACTAAAAAAATATTTTTTTTTCCAAAGTAACTAAAAAAATATTTTTTTTCCAAAGTAACTAAAAAAATATTTTTTTTTCCAAAGAAACAAAAAAAATATTTTTTTTTCCAAAGTAACAAAAAAAATATTTTTTTTTCCAAAGTAACTAAAAAAATATTTTTTTTTCCAAAGAAACTAAAAAAATATTTTTTTTTCCAAAGTAACTAAAAAAATATTTTTTTTCCAAAGTAACTAAAAAAATATTTTTTTTTCCAAAGAAACAAAAAAAATATTTTTTTTTCCAAAGTAACAAAAAAAATATTTTTTTTTCCAAAGTAACTAAAAAAATATTTTTTTTTCCAAAGAAACTAAAAAAATATTTTTTTTCCAAAGTAACTAAAAAAAATTTTTTTTTTCCAAAGTAACTAAAAAAATTTTTTTTTTTCCAAAGTAACTAAAAAAATATTTTTTTTTCCAAAGTAACTAAAAAAAAAATTTTTTTTCCAAAGAAACTAAAAAAAATTTTTTTTTTCCAAAGTAACTAAAAAAATATTTTTTTTTCCAAAGTAACTAAAAAAATATTTTTTTTCCAAAGAAACTAAAAAAATATTTTTTTTTCCAAAGTAACTAAAAAAAAATTTTTTTTTTGAAAAGTAACTAAAAAAAAATTTTTTTTCCCAAAGAAACTAAAAAAAATTATTTTTTTTCCAAAGTAACTAAAAAAATTTTTTTTTTTCCAAAGTAACTAAAAAAATATTTTTTTTTCCAAAGTAACTAAAAAAATATATTTTTTTCCAAAGTAACTAAAAAAATATTTTTTTTTCCAAAGTAACTAAAAAAAAAAAAATGTTTCCAAAGTAACTAAAAAAATATTTTTTTTTCCAAAGAAACTAAAAAAATATTTTTTTTTCCAAAGTAACTAAAAAAATATTTTTTTTTCCAAAGTAACTAAAAAAATATTTTTTTTTCCAAAGTAACTAAAAAAATATTTTTTTTTCCAAAGTAACTAAAAAAGTAACTTTTTTTCCAAAGTAACTAAAAAAATATTTTTTTTTCCAAAGTAACAAAAAAAATATTTTTTTTTCCAAAGTAACTAAAAAAATATTTTTTTTTCCAAAGTAACTAAAAAAGTAACTTTTTTTCCAAAGTAACTAAAAAAATATATTTTTTTCCAAAGTAACTAAAAAAATAATTTTTTTTCCAAAGTAACAAAAAAAATATTTTTTTTTCCAAAGTAACTAAAAAAATATTTTTTTTTCCAAAGTAACTAAAAAAAAAAATTTTTTTCCAAAGTAACTAAAAAAATATTTTTTTTTCCAAAGTAACTAAAAAAATATTTTTTTTTCCAAAGTAACTAAAAAAATATTTTTTTTCCAAAGTAACAAAAAAAAATTTTTTTTTTCCAAAGTAACTAAAAAAATATTTTTTTTTCCAAAGTAACTAAAAAAATATTTTTTTTCCAAAGTAACTAAAAAAATATTTTTTTTTCCAAAGAAACTAAAAAAATATATTTTTTTCCAAAGTAACTAAAAAAATATTTTTTTTTCCAAAGTAACTAAAAATTTTTTTTTTTTTCCAAAGTAACTAAAAAAAAAAAATTTTTTCCAAAGTAACAAAAAAAATTATTTTTTTTCCAAAGTAACTAAAAAAATATATTTTTTTCCAAAGTAACTAAAAAAATATATTTTTTTCCAAAGTAACTAAAAAAATAATTTTTTTTCCAAAGTAACTAAAAAAAAAAAAAATTTTCCAAAGTAACTAAAAAAATTTTTTTTTTTCCAAAGAAACTAAAAAAATATTTTTTTTCCAAAGTAACTAAAAAAATATTTTTTTTTCCAAAGTAACTAAAAAAATATTTTTTTTTCCAAAGTAACTAAAAAAATATTTTTTTTTCCAAAGTAACAAAAAAAATATTTTTTTTTCCAAAGTAACAAAAAAAATATTTTTTTTTCCAAAGTAACTAAAAAAGTAACTTTTTTTCCAAAGTAACTAAAAAAATATTTTTTTTCCAAAGTAACAACAAAAATATTTTTTTTTCCAAAGTAACTAAAAAAATATTTTTTTTTCCAAAGTAACTAAAAAAGTAACTTTTTTTCCAAAGTAACTAAAAAAATATTTTTTTTTCCAAAGTAACTAAAAAAATAATTTTTTTTCCAAAGTAACAAAAAAAATATTTTTTTTTCCAAAGTAACTAAAAAAATATTTTTTTTTCCAAAGTAACTAAAAAAATATTTTTTTTTCCAAAGTAACAAAAAAAATATTTTTTTTTCCAAAGTAACTAAAAAAATATTTTTTTTTCCAAAGTAACTAAAAAAATATTTTTTTTCCAAAGTAACTAAAAAAATATTTTTTTTTCCAAAGAAACTAAAAAAATATTTTTTTTTCCAAAGTAACTAAAAAAATATTTTTTTTCCAAAGTAACTAAAATTTTTTTTTTTTCCAAAGTAACTAAAAAATTTTTTTTTTTCCAAAGTAACAAAAAAAATTTTTTTTTTCCAAAGTAACTAAAAAAATATTTTTTTTTCCAAAGTAACTAAAAAAATATTTTTTTTTCCAAAGTAACTAAAAAAGTAACTTTTTTTCCAAAGTAACTAAAAAAATATTTTTTTTTCCAAAGTAACTAAAAAATTTTTTTTTTTCCAAAGTAACTAAAAAAATATTTTTTTTTCCAAAGTAACTAAAAAAATATTTTTTTTTCCAAAGAAACTAAAAAAATATTTTTTTTTCCAAAGTAACTAAAAAAAATTTTTGTTCCCAAAGTAACTAAAAAAAATTTTTTTTTTCCAAAGTAACAAAAAATATATATTTTTTTCCAAAGTAACAAAAAAAATAATTTTTTTTCCAAAGTAACTAAAAAAATATATATTTTTCCAAAGTAACTAAAAAAATATTTTTTTTTCCAAAGTAACAAAAAAAATATTTTTTTTTCCAAAGTAACAAAAAAAATATTTTTTTTTCCAAAGTAACAAAAAAAATATTTTTTTTTCCAAAGTAACTAAAAAAGTAAAGTAACTTTTTTTCCAAAGTAACTAAAAAAATATTTTTTTTTCCAAAGTAACTAAAAAAATATTTTTTTTTCCAAAGAAACTAAAAAAATATTTTTTTTTCCAAAGTAACTAAAAAAAATTTTTTTTCCCAAAGTAACTAAAAAAATATTTTTTTTCCAAAGTAACTAAAAAAAATTTTTTTTTCCAAAGTAAAAAAAAAAAAAAAATTTCCAAAGTAACTAAAAAAATATTTTTTTTTCCAAAGTAACTAAAAAAGTAACTTTTTTTCCAAAGTAACAAAAAAAATATTTTTTTTTCCAAAGTAACTAAAATTTTTTTTTTTTCCAAAGTAACTAAAAAAATTTTTTTTTTTCCAAAGTAACAAAAAATTTTTTTTTTTTTCCAAAGTAACTAAAAAAATATTTTTTTTCCAAAGTAACTAAAAAATTTTTTTTTTTCCAAAGTAACTAAAAAAGTAACTTTTTTTCCAAAGTAACTAAAAAAATATTTTTTTTTCCAAAGTAACTAAAAAAGTAACTTTTTTTCCAAAGTAACTAAAAAAATTTTTTTTTTCCAAAGTAACTAAAAAAATATTTTTTTTTCCAAAGAAACTAAAAAAATATTTTTTTTTCCAAAGTAACTAAAAAAAATTTTTGTTCCCAAAGTAACTAAAAAAAAATTTTTTTTTCCAAAGTAACAAAAAAAATATATTTTTTTCCAAAGTAACAAAAAAAATAATTTTTTTTCCAAAGTAACTAAAAAAATATATATTTTTCCAAAGTAACTAAAAAAATATTTTTTTTTCCAAAGTAACAAAAAAAATATTTTTTTTTCCAAAGTAACAAAAAAAATATTTTTTTTCCAAAGTAACAAAAAACCAAAGTAACAAAAAAAATATTTTTTTTTCCAAAGTAACTAAAAAAGTAACTTTTTTCCAAAAGTAACTAAAAAAATATTTTTTTTTCCAAGTAACTAAAAAATATTTTTTTTTCCAAAGAAACTAAAAAAATATTTTTTTTTCCAAAGTAACTAAAAAAAAAATTTTTTTCCCAAGTAACTAAAAAAATATTTTTTTTCCAAAGTAACTAAAAAATTTTTTTTTTTTCCAAAGTAACAAAAAAAAAAAAAAAATTCCAAAGTAACTAAAAAAATATTTTTTTTTCCAAAGTAACTAAAAAAGTAACTTTTTTTCCAAAGTAACTAAAAAATATTTTTTTTTCCAAAGTAACTAAATTTTTTTTTTTTTTTCCAAAGTAACTAAAAAATTTTTTTTTTTCCAAAGTAACTAAAAAAATATTTTTTTTTCCAAAGTAACTAAAAAAGTAACTTTTTCCAAAGTAACTAAAAAAATATTTTTTTTTCCAAAGTAACTAAAAAAATATTTTTTTTCCAAAGTAACTAAAAAAATATTTTTTTTTCCAAAGTAACTAAAAAATATTTTTTTTCCAAAGAAACAAAAAAAATATTTTTTTTCCAAAGTAACTAAAAAATATTTTTTTTTCCAAAGTAACAAAAAAAATATTTTTTTTTCAAAGTAACTAAAAAAATATTTTTTTTTCCAAAGTAACTAAAAAGTAACTTTTTTTCCAAAGTAACTAAAAAAATATTTTTTTTTCCAAAGTAACAAAAAAAATATTTTTTTTTCCAAAGTAACTAAAAAATATTTTTTTTTCCAAAGTAACTAAAAAAATATTTTTTTTTCCAAAGTAACTAAAAAAATATTTTTTTTTCCAAAGTAACAAAAAAAATATTTTTTTTTCCAAAGTAACAAAAAAATATTTTTTTTTCCAAAGTAACTAAAAAAGTAACTTTTTTTCCAAGTAACAAAAAAATATTTTTTTTTCCAAAGTAACTAAAAAATATTTTTTTTTCCAAAGTAACTAAAAAAATATTTTTTTTTCCAAAGTAACTAAAAAAATATTTTTTTTCCAAAGAAACTAAAAAAATATTTTTTTTCCAAAGTAACTAAAAAAAAATTTTTTTTCCAAAGTAACTAAAAAATATTTTTTTTTCCAAAGTAACTAAAAAAAATTTTTTTTTCCAAAGTAACAAAAAAAAAAAAATTTTTCCAAAGTAACAAAAAAATATTTTTTTTTCCAAAGTAACTAAAAAAGTAACTTTTTTCCAAAGTAACTAAAAAAATATTTTTTTTTCCAAAGTAACTAAAAATATTTTTTTTTTTCCAAAGTAACTAAAAAAAAATTTTTTTTTCCAAAGTAACTAAAAAAATTTTTTTTTTCCCAAAGTAACTAAAAAAGTAACTTTTTTTCCAAAGTAACTAAAAAAATATTTTTTTTTCCAAAGTAACTAAAAAAATATTTTTTTTTCCAAAGTAACTAAAAAAATATTTTTTTTTCCAAAGTAACTAAAAAAATATTTTTTTTTCCAAAGAAACAAAAAAATATTTTTTTTCCAAAGTAACTAAAAAAATATTTTTTTTTCCAAAGTAACTAAAAAAATATTTTTTTTCCAAAGTAACTAAAAAAATTTTTTTTTTTCCAAAGTAACAAAATTTTTTTTTTTTTTCCAAAGTAACTAAAAAAATATTTTTTTTTCCAAAGTAACTAAAAAAATATTTTTTTTTCCAAAGTAACTAAAAAAGTAACTTTTTTTCCAAAGTAACTAAAAAAATATTTTTTTTTCCAAAGTAACAAAAAAAATATTTTTTTTTCCAAAGTAACTAAAAAAATATTTTTTTTTCCAAAGTAACTAAAAAAATATTTTTTTTTCCAAAGTAACTAAAAAAATATTTTTTTTTCCAAAGTAACAAAAAAAATATTTTTTTTTCCAAAGTAACAAAAAAAATATATTTTTTTCCAAAGTAACTAAAAAAGTAACTTTTTTTCCAAAGTAACAAAAAAAATATTTTTTTTTCCAAAGTAACTAAAAAAATATTTTTTTTTCCAAAGTAACTAAAAAAATATTTTTTTTTCCAAAGTAACTAAAAAAATATTTTTTTTTCCAAAGAAACTAAAAAAATATTTTTTTTCCAAAGTAACTAAAAAAAAAATTTTTTTTCCAAAGTAACTAAAAAAATATTTTTTTTTCCAAAGTAACTAAAAAAAATTTTTTTTTCCAAAGTAACAAAAAAAAAAAAATTTTTTCCAAAGTAACAAAAAAAATATTTTTTTTTCCAAAGTAACTAAAAAAGTAACTTTTTTCCAAAGTAACTAAAAAAATATTTTTTTTTCCAAAGTAACTAAAAATATTTATTTTTTTCCAAAGTAACTAAAAAAAAATTTTTTTTTCCAAAGTAACTAAAAAAATATTTTTTTTTCCAAAGTAACTAAAAAAGTAACTTTTTTTCCAAAGTAACTAAAAAAATATTTTTTTTTCCAAAGTAACTAAAAAAATATTTTTTTTTCCAAAGTAACTAAAAAAATATTTTTTTTTCCAAAGTAACTAAAAAAAATTTTTTTTTTCCAAAGAAACAAAAAAAATATTTTTTTTTCCAAAGTAACTAAAAAAATATTTTTTTTTCCAAAGAAACAAAAAAAATATTTTTTTTTCCAAAGTAACTAAAAAAATATTTTTTTTTCCAAAGTAACAAAAAAAATATTTTTTTTTCCAAAGTAACTAAAAAAAATTTTTTTTTTCCAAAGTAACTAAAAAAGTAACTTTTTTTCCAGAGTAACTAAAAAAATATTTTTTTTTCCAAAGTAACAAAAAAAATATTTTTTTTTCCAAAGTAACTAAAAAAATATTTTTTTTTCCAAAGTAACTAAAAAAGTAACTTTTTTTCCAAAGTAACTAAAAAAATATTTTTTTTTCCAAAGTAACTAAAAAAATATTTTTTTTTCCAAAGTAACTAAAAAAATATTTTTTTTTCCAAAGTAACAAAAAAAATAATTTTTTTTCCAAAGTAACAAAAAAAATATTTTTTTTTCCAAAGTAACTAAAAAAATATTTTTTTTTCCAAAGTAACTAAAAAAATATTTTTTTTTCCAAAGTAACTAAAAAAATATTTTTTTTTCCAAAGTAACTAAAAAAATATTTTTTTTTCCAAAGTAACTAAAAAAATATTTTTTTTCCAAAGTAACAAAAAAAATATTTTTTTTTCCAAAGTAACTAAAAAAATATTTTTTTTCCAAAGTAACTAAAAAAATATTTTTTTTTCCAAAGTAACTAAAAAAATATTTTTTTTTCCAAAGAAACTAAAAAAATATTTTTTTTCCAAAGTAACTAAAAAAATATTTTTTTTTCCAAAGTAACTAAAAAAAATTTTTTTTTCCAAAGTAACTAAAAAAAATTTTTTTTTTCCAAAGTAACAAAATTTTTTTTTTTTTTCCAAAGTAACTAAAAAAATATTTTTTTTTCCAAAGTAACTAAAAAAATATTTTTTTTTCCAAAGTAACTAAAAAAGTAACTTTTTTTCCAAAGTAACTAAAAAAATATTTTTTTTTCCAAAGTAACTAAAAAAGTTACTTTTTTTCCAAAGTAACTAAAAAAATTTTTTTTTTTCCAAAGTAACTAAAAAAATATTTTTTTTTCCAAAGTAACTAAAAAAATATTTTTTTTCCAAAGTAACTAAAAAAATATTTTTTTTTCCAAAGAAACAAAAAAAATATTTTTTTTTCCAAAGTAACTAAAAAAATATATTTTTTTCCAAAGTAACTAAAAAAATATTTTTTTTTCCAAAGTAACTAAAAAAATATTTTTTTTTCCAAAGTAACTAAAAAAATATTTTTTTTTCCAAAGTAACTAAAAAAATATTTTTTTTTCCAAAGTAACTAAAAAAATATTTTTTTTCCAAAGTAACAAAAAAAATAATTTTTTTTCCAAAGTAACAAAAAAAATATTTTTTTTTCCAAAGTAACTAAAAAAATATTTTTTTTTCCAAAGTAACTAAAAAAATATTTTTTTTTCCAAAGTAACTAAAAAAATATTTTTTTTTCCAAAGTAACTAAAAAAATATTTTTTTTTCCAAAGTAACTAAAAAAATATTTTTTTTCCAAAGTAACAAAAAAAATATTTTTTTTTCCAAAGTAACTAAAAAAATATTTTTTTTCCAAAGTAACTAAAAAAATATTTTTTTTTCCAAAGTAACTAAAAAAATATTTTTTTTTCCAAAGAAACTAAAAAAATATTTTTTTTCCAAAGTAACTAAAAAAATATTTTTTTTTCCAAAGTAACTAAAAAAAATTTTTTTTTCCAAAGTAACTAAAAAAAAATTTTTTTTTCCAAAGTAACAAAAATTTTTTTTTTTTTCCAAAGTAACTAAAAAAATATTTTTTTTTCCAAAGTAACTAAAAAAATATTTTTTTTTCCAAAGTAACTAAAAAAGTAACTTTTTTTCCAAAGTAACTAAAAAAATATTTTTTTTTCCAAAGTAACTAAAAAAGTTACTTTTTTTCCAAAGTAACTAAAAAAATTATTTTTTTTTCCAAAGTAACTAAAAAAATATTTTTTTTTCCAAAGTAACTAAAAAAATATTTTTTTTCCAAAGTAACTAAAAAAATATTTTTTTTTCCAAAGAAACAAAAAAAATATTTTTTTTTCCAAAGTAACTAAAAAAATATATTTTTTTCCAAAGTAACTAAAAAAATATTTTTTTTTCCAAAGTAACTAAAAAAATATTTTTTTTTCCAAAGTAACTAAAAAAATATTTTTTTTTCCAAAGTAACTAAAAAAATATTTTTTTTTCCAAAGTAACTAAAAAAATATTTTTTTTCCAAAGTAACTAAAAAAATATTTTTTTTCCAAAGTAACTAAAAAAATATTTTTTTTTCCAAAGAAACTAAAAAATTTTTTTTTTTCCAAAGTAACTAAAAAAAAATTTTTTTTTCCAAAGTAACAAAATTTTTTTTTTTTTCCAAAGTAACTAAAAAAATATTTTTTTTTCCAAAGTAACTAAAAAAATATTTTTTTTTCCAAAGTAACTAAAAAAGTAACTTTTTTTCCAAAGTAACTAAAAAAATATTTTTTTTTCCAAAGTAACTAAAAAAGTTACTTTTTTTCCAAAGTAACTAAAAAAAATTTTTTTTTTCCAAAGTAACTAAAAAAATATTTTTTTTTCCAAAGTAACTAAAAAAATATTTTTTTTCCAAAGTAACTAAAAAAATATTTTTTTTTCCAAAGAAACAAAAAAAATATTTTTTTTTCCAAAGTAACTAAAAAAATATATTTTTTTCCAAAGTAACTAAAAAAATATATTTTTTTCCAAAGTAACTAAAAAAATATTTTTTTTTCCAAAGTAACTAAAAAAATATTTTTTTTTCCAAAGTAACTAAAAAAATATTTTTTTTTCCAAAGTAACTAAAAAAATATTTTTTTTCCAAAGTAACTAAAAAAATATTTTTTTTCCAAAGTAACTAAAAAAATATTTTTTTTTCCAAAGAAACTAAAAAAATATTTTTTTTTCCAAAGTAACTAAAAAAAAAATTTTTTTTTCCAAAGTAACAAAAATTTTTTTTTTTTTTCCAAAGTAACTAAAAAATTTTTTTTTCCAAAGAAACTAAAAAAAATTATTTTTTTCCAAAGTAACTAAAAAAATTTTTTTTTTTCCAAAGTAACTAAAACATTTTTTTTTTCCAAAGTAACTAAAAAAAAAATTTTTTTTCCAAAGTAACAAAAAATTTTTTTTTTTTTCTAAAGTAACTAAAAAAATATTTTTTTTTCCAAAGTAACTAAAAAAGTAACTTTTTTCCAAAGTAACTAAAAAAATATTTTTTTTTCCAAAGTAACTAAAAAAGTAACTTTTTTTCCAAAGTAACTAAAAAAATATTTTTTTTTCCAAAGTAACTAAAAAAATATTTTTTTTCCAAAGTAACTAAAAAAATATTTTTTTTTCCAAAGTAACTAAAAAAATATATTTTTTTCCAAAGTAACTAAAAAAATATTTTTTTTCCCAAAGAAACTAAAAAAATATTTTTTTTCCAAAGTAACTAAAAAAATATTTTTTTTTCCAAAGTAACTAAAAAAATATTTTTTTTTCCAAAGTAACTAAAAAAATATTTTTTTTCCAAAGTAACTAAAAAAATATTTTTTTTTCCAAAGTAACTAAAAAAGTAACTTTTTTTCCAAAGTAACTAAAAAAATATTTTTTTTCCAAAGTAACTAAAACATTTTTTTTTTCCAAAGTAACTAAAAAAATTTTTTTTTTTCCAAAGTAACAAAATTTTTTTTTTTTTTTCCAAAGTAACTAAAAAAATTTTTTTTTTTCCAAAGTAACTAAAAAAGTAACTTTTTTTCCAAAGTAACTAAAAAAATATTTTTTTTTCCAAAGTAACTAAAAAAATATTTTTTTTTCCAAAGTAACTAAAAAAAAAAAAAAATTTCCAAAGAAACTAAAAAAAAATTTTTTTTTCCAAAGTAACTAAAAAAATATTTTTTTTTCCAAAGTAACTAAAAAAATATTTTTTTTTCCAAAGTAACAAAAAAAATATTTTTTTTTCCAAAGTAACTAAAAAAATATTTTTTTTTCCAAAGTAACTAAAAAAGTAACTTTTTTTCCAAAGTAACTAAAAAAATATTTTTTTTTCCAAAGTAACTAAAAAAATATTTTTTTTTCCAAAGTAACTAAAAAAATATTTTTTTTTCCAAAGTAACTAAAAAAATATTTTTTTTTCCAAAGAAACAAAAAAAATATTTTTTTTTCCAAAGTAACAAAAAAAATATTTTTTTTTCCAAAGTAACTAAAAAAATATTTTTTTTTCCAAAGAAACTAAAAAAATATTTTTTTTCCAAAGTAACTAAAAAAATTTTTTTTTTTTCCAAAGTAACTAAAAATTTTTTTTTTTTTCCAAAGTAACTAAAAAAATATTTCTTTTTCCAAAGTAACTAAAAAAAAAATTTTTTTTCCAAAGAAACTAAAAAAATTTTTTTTTTTCCAAAGTAACTAAAAAAATATTTTTTTTCCAAAGTAACTAAAAAAATATATTTTTTTCCAAAGAAACTAAAAAAATATTTTTTTTTCCAAAGTAACTAAAAAAATTTTTTTTTTTGAAAAGTAACTAAAAAAATTTTTTTTTTTCCAAAGAAACTAAAAAAAATTATTTTTTTTCCAAAGTAACTAAAAAAATATTTTTTTTCCCAAAGTAACTAAAAAAATATTTTTTTTCCAAAGTAACTAAAAAAGTAACTTTTTTTCCAAAGTAACTAAAAAAATTTTTTTTTTTCCAAAGTAACTAAAAAAATATTTTTTTTTCCAAAGTAACAAAAAAAATATTTTTTTTTCCAAAGTAACTAAAAAAAATTTTTTTTTTCCAAAGTAACTAAAAAAGTAACTTTTTTTCCAAAGTAACTAAAAAAATATTTTTTTTTCCAAAGTAACTAAAAAAATATGTTTTTTCCAAAGTAACTAAAAAAATATTTTTTTTTCCAAAGTAACTAAAAAAATATTTTTTTTTCCAAAGAAACTAAAAAAATATTTTTTTTTCCAAAGTAACTAAAAAAAATTTTTTTTTTCCAAAGTAACTAAAATAATATTTTTTTTTCTAAAGTAACTAAAAAAATATATTTTTTTCCAAAGTAACTAAAAAATATTTTTTTTTCCAAAGAAACTAAAAAAAATTATTTTTTTCCAAAGTAACTAAAAAAAATTTTTTTTTTCCAAAGTAACAAAAAAAATATTTTTTTTTCCAAAGTAACTAAAAAAATTTTTTTTTTTCCAAAGTAACTAAAAAAGTAACTTTTTTTCCAAAGTAACTAAAAAAAAATTTTTTTTTCCAAAGTAACAAAAAAAATATTTTTTTTTCCAAAGTAACTAAAAAAATATTTTTTTTTCCAAAGTAACTAAAAAAATATTTTTTTTTTCCAAAGTAACTAAAAAAATATTTTTTTTTCCAAAGAAACAAAAAAAATATTTTTTTTTCCAAAGTAACTAAAAAAATATATTTTTTTCCAAAGTAACTAAAAAAATATATTTTTTTCCAAAGTAACTAAAAAAATATTTTTTTTTCCAAAGTAACTAAAAAAATAATTTTTTTTCCAAAGTAACTAAAAAAATATTTTTTTTTCCAAAGTAACTAAAAAAATATTTTTTTTCCAAAGTAACTAAAAAAATATTTTTTTTCCAAAGTAACTAAAAAAATATTTTTTTTCCAAAGAAACTAAAAAAATATTTTTTTTTCCAAAGTAACTAAAAAAAATTTTTTTTTCCAAAGTAACAAAATTTTTTTTTTTTTTTCCAAAGTAACTAAAAAATATTTTTTTTTCCAAAGAAACTAAAAAAAATTTTTTTTTTCCAAAGTAACTAAAAAAATTTTTTTTTTTCCAAAGTAACTAAAACATTTTTTTTTTCCAAAGTAACTAAAAAATTTTTTTTTTTCCAAAGTAACAAAATTTTTTTTTTTTTTTCTAAAGTAACTAAAAAAATATTTTTTTTTCCAAAGTAACTAAAAAAGTAACTTTTTTTCCAAAGTAACTAAAAAAATATTTTTTTTCCAAAGTAACTAAAAAAATATTTTTTTTTCCAAAGTAACTAAAAAAATATTTTTTTTCCAAAGTAACTAAAAAAATATTTTTTTTCCCAAAGAAACTAAAAAAATATTTTTTTTCCAAAGTAACTAAAAAAATACAAAGTAACTAAAAAAATATTTTTTTTTCCAAAGTAACTAAAAAAATATTTTTTTTCCAAAGTAACTAAAAAAATATTTTTTTTTCCAAAGTAACTAAAAAAGTAACTTTTTTTCCAAAGTAACTAAAAAAATATTTTTTTTCCAAAGTAACTAAAAAAATATTTTTTTTTCCAAAGAAACTAAAAAAATATTTTTTTTTCCAAAGTAACTAAAAAAAAATTTTTTTTTCCAAAGTAACAAAAAAAATTTATTTTTTTTCCAAAGTAACTAAAAAATATTTTTTTTCCAAAGAAACTAAAAAAAATTATTTTTTTCCAAAGTAACTAAAAATTTTTTTTTTTTTCCAAAGTAACTAAAACATTTTTTTTTTCCAAAGTAACTAAAAAAATATTTTTTTTTCCAAAGTAACAAAAAAAATTTTTTTTTTTCCAAAGTAACTAAAAATTTTTTTTTTTTTTCCAAAGTAACTAAAAAAGTAACTTTTTTTCCAAAGTAACTAAAAAAATATATTTTTTTCCAAAGTAACTAAAAAAGTAACTTTTTTTCCAAAGTAACTAAAAAAATATTTTTTTTTCCAAAGTAACTAAAAAAATATTTTTTTTTCCAAAGTAACTAAAAAAATATTTTTTTTTCCAAAGTAACTAAAAAAAAATTTTTTTTTCCAAAGTAACTAAAAAAATTTTTTTTTTTCCAAAGTAACTAAAAAAATATTTTTTTTTCCAAAGTAACTAAAAAAATATTTTTTTTTCCAAAGAAACTAAAAAATATTTTTTTTTCCAAAGTAACTAAAAAAAAAAAAATTTTTCCAAAGTAACTAAAAAAATATTTTTTTTCCAAAGTAACAAAAAAAATATTTTTTTTTCCAAAGTAACAAAAAAAATATTTTTTTTTCCAAAGTAACTAAAAAAATATTTTTTTTTCCAAAGTAACTAAAAAAGTAACTTTTTTTCCAAAGTAACTAAAAAAATATTTTTTTTTCCAAAGTAACAAAATTTTTTTTTTTTTTTCCAGAGTAACTAAAAAAATTTTTTTTTCCCAAAGTAACTAAAAAAGTAACTTTTTTTCCAAAGTAACTAAAAAAATATATTTTTTTCCAAAGTAACTAAAAAAATATTTTTTTTTCCAAAGTAACTAAAAAAATAATTTTTTTTCCAAAGTAACAAAAAAAATATTTTTTTTTCCAAAGTAACTAAAAAAATATTTTTTTTTCCAAAGTAACTAAAAAAATATTTTTTTTTCCAATAACTAAAAAAATATTTTTTTTTCCAAAGTAACTAAAAAAATATTTTTTTTTCCAAAGTAACTAAAAAAAAAAAAAAATTTCCAAAGTAACAAAAAAAAATTTTTTTTTTCCAAAGTAACTAAAAAATATATTTCTTTCCAAAGAAACTAAAAAAAATTATTTTTTTCCAAAGTAACTAAAAAAAATTTTTTTTTCCAAAGTAACTAAAACATTTTTTTTCCAAAGTAACTAAAAAAATAATTTTTTTTCCAAAGTAACAAAAAAAATATTTTTTTTTCCAAAGTGACTAAAAAAATATTTTTTTTCCAAAGTAACTAAAAAAGTAACTTTTTTTCCAAAGTAACTAAAAAAATATTTTTTTTTCCAAAGTAACTAAAAAAGTAACTTTTTTTCCAAAGTAACTAAAAAAATATTTTTTTTTCCAAAGTAACTAAAAAAATATTTTTTTTTCCAAAGAAACTAAAAAAATATTTTTTTTCCAAAGTAACTAAAAAAATATTTTTTTTTCCAAAGTAACTAAAAAAATATTTTTTTTTCCAAAGTAACTAAAAAAATATTTTTTTTTCCAAAGTAACTAAAAAAATATTTTTTTTTCCAAAGTAACTAAAAAAAAAAAAAAATTTCCAAAGAAACTAAAAAAAATTTTTTTTTCCAAAGTAACTAAAAAAATATTTTTTTTTCCAAAGTAACTAAAAAAATATTTTTTTTTCCAAAGTAACTAAAAAAATATTTTTTTTTCCAAAGTAACTAAAAAAGTAACTTTTTTTCCAAAGTAACTAAAAAAATATTTTTTTTTCCAAAGTAACTAAAAAAATATTTTTTTTTCCAAAGTAACTAAAAAAATATTTTTTTTTCCAAAGTAACTAAAAAAATATTTTTTTTTCCAAAGAAACAAAAAAAATATTTTTTTTTCCAAAGTAACAAAAAAAATATTTTTTTTTCCAAAGTAACTAAAAAAATATTTTTTTTTCCAAAGAAACTAAAAAAATATTTTTTTTCCAAAGTAACTAAAAAAATTTTTTTTTTTCCAAAGAAACTAAAAAAATATTTTTTTTCCAAAGTAACTAAAAAAAATTTTTTTTTTTCCAAAGTAACTAAAAAAATATATTTTTTTCCAAAGTAACTAAAAAAATATTTTTTTTTCCAAAGTAACTAAAAAAAATTTTTTTTTCCAAAGAAACTAAAAAATTTTTTTTTTTCCAAAGTAACTAAAAAAATATTTTTTTTTCCAAAGTAACTAAAAAAATATATTTTTTTCCAAAGAAACTAAAAAAATATTTTTTTTTCCAAAGAACTAAAAAAAAATATTTTTTTTCCAAAGTAACTAAAAAAATATTTTTTTTTCCAAAGTAACTAAAAAAATATTTTTTTTCCAAAGTAACTAAAAAAGTAACTTTTTTTCCAAAGTAACTAAAAAAATATTTTTTTTTCCAAAGTAACTAAAAAAATATTTTTTTTTCCAAAGTAACAAAAAAAATATTTTTTTTTCCAAAGTAACTAAAAAAATATTTTTTTTTCCAAAGTAACTAAAAAAGTAACTTTTTTTCCAAAGTAACTAAAAAAATATTTTTTTTTCCAAAGTAACTAAAAAAATATGTTTTTTTCCAAAGTAACTAAAAAAATATTTTTTTTTTCCAAAGTAACTAAAAAAATATTTTTTTTTCCAAAGAAACTAAAAAAATATTTTTTTTTCCAAAGTAACTAAAAAATTTTTTTTTTTTCCAAAGTAACTAAAATAATATTTTTTTTTCTAAAGTAACTAAAAAAATATTTTTTTTTCCAAAGTAACTAAAAAATATTTTTTTTTCCAAAGAAACTAAAAAAAATTATTTTTTTCCAAAGTAACTAAAAAAAAAAAAAATTTTCCAAAGTAACAAAAAAATATTTTTTTTTCCAAAGTAACTAAAAAAATTTTTTTTTTCCAAAGTAACTAAAAAAGTAACTTTTTTTCCAAAGTAACTAAAAAAAAAAAAAATTTTCCAAAGTAACTAAAAAGTAACTTTTTTTCCAAAGTAACTAAAAAAAAAAAATTTTCCAAAGTAACTAAAAAAGTAACTTTTTTTCCAAAGTAACTAAAAAAAAAAAATTTTTCCAAAGTAACTAAAAAATTTTTTTTTTTTCCAAAGTAACTAAAAAAATATTTTTTTTTCCAAAGTAACTAAAAAAATATATTTTTTTTCCAAAGTAACTAAAAAAATATTTTTTTTTCCAAAGTAACAAAAAAAATATATTTTTTTCCAAAGTAACTAAAAAAATATTTTTTTTTCCAAAGTAACTAAAAAAATATTTTTTTTTCCAAAGTAACTAAAAAAATATTTTTTTTTCCAAAGTAACTAAAAAAATATTTTTTTCCAAAGTAACTAAAAAAATATTTTTTTTCCAAAGTAACTAAAAAAATATTTTTTTTTCCAAAGAAACTAAAAAAATATTTTTTTTTCCAAAGTAACTAAAAAAAAAATTTTTTTTCCAAAGTAACTAAAAAAAAAATTTTTTTTCCAAAGTAACTAAAAAAATATTTTTTTTTCCAAAGTAACTAAAAAAATATTTTTTTTTCCAAAGTAACTAAAAAAATATTTTTTTTTCCAAAGTAACAAAAAAAATATTTTTTTTTCCAAAGTAACTAAAAAAATATTTTTTTTTCCAAAGTAACTAAAAAAATATTTTTTTTCCAAAGTAACTAAAAAAATATTTTTTTTTCCAAAGAAACTAAAAAAATATTTTTTTTTCCAAAGTAACTAAAAAAATATTTTTTTTTCCAAAGTAACTAAAAATTTTTTTTTTTTTCCAAAGTAACTAAAAAAAATTTTTTTTTTCCAAAGTAACAAAAAAAATTATTTTTTTTCCAAAGTAACTAAAAAAATATTTTTTTTTCCAAAGTAACTAAAAAAATATATTTTTTTCCAAAGTAACTAAAAAAATATTTTTTTTTCCAAAGTAACTAAAAAAAAAAAAAATTTTCCAAAGTAACTAAAAAAATATTTTTTTTTCCAAAGAAACTAAAAAAATATTTTTTTTTCCAAAGTAACTAAAAAAATATTTTTTTTTCCAAAGTAACTAAAAAAATATTTTTTTTTCCAAAGTAACTAAAAAAATATTTTTTTTTCCAAAGTAACAAAAAAAATATTTTTTTTTCCAAAGTAACTAAAAAAATATTTTTTTTTCCAAAGTAACTAAAAAAGTAACTTTTTTTCCAAAGTAACTAAAAAAATATTTTTTTTCCAAAGTAACAAAAAAAATATTTTTTTTTCCAAAGTAATTAAAAAAATATTTTTTTTTCCAAAGTAACTAAAAAAGTAACTTTTTTTCCAAAGTAACTAAAAAAATATTTTTTTTTCCAAAGTAACTAAAAAAATAATTTTTTTTCCAAAGTAACAAAAAAAATATTTTTTTTTCCAAAGTAACTAAAAAAATATTTTTTTTTCCAAAGTAACTAAAAAAATATTTTTTTTTCCAAAGTAACTAAAAAAATATTTTTTTTTCCAAAGTAACTAAAAAAATATTTTTTTTCCCAAAGTAACTAAAAAAATAATTTTTTTTCCAAAGTAACTAAAAAAATATTTTTTTTTCCAAAGTAACTAAAAAAATATTTTTTTTTCCAAAGTAACTAAAAAAATATTTTTTTTTCCAAAGTAACTAAAAAAATATTTTTTTTTCCAAAGTAACTAAAAAAATATTTTTTTTTCCAAAGTAACAAAAAAAATATTTTTTTTTCCAAAGTAACTAAAAAAATATTTTTTTTTCCAAAGTAACTAAAAAAGTAACTTTTTTTCCAAAGTAACTAAAAAAATATTTTTTTTCCAAAGTAACAAAAAAAATATTTTTTTTTCCAAAGTAACTAAAAAAATATTTTTTTTTCCAAAGTAACTAAAAAAGTAACTTTTTTTCCAAAGTAACTAAAAAAATATTTTTTTTTCCAAAGTAACTAAAAAAATAATTTTTTTTCCAAAGTAACAAAAAAAATATTTTTTTTTCCAAAGTAACTAAAAAAATATTTTTTTTTCCAAAGTAACTAAAAAAATATTTTTTTTTCCAAAGTAACTAAAAAAATATTTTTTTTTCCAAAGTAACTAAAAAAATATTTTTTTTTCCAAAGTAACTAAAAAAATATTTTTTTTTCCAAAGTAACAAAAAAAATATTTTTTTTTCCAAAGTAACTAAAAAAATATTTTTTTTTCCAAAGTAACTAAAAAAATATTTTTTTTCCAAAGTAACTAAAAAAATATTTTTTTTTCCAAAGAAACTAAAAAAATATTTTTTTTTCCAAAGTAACTAAAAAAATATTTTTTTTTCCAAAGTAACTAAAATTTTTTTTTTTTTCCAAAGTAACTAAAAATTTTTTTTTTTTTCCAAAGTAACAAAAAAAATTTTTTTTTTTCCAAAGTAACTAAAAAAATATTTTTTTTTCCAAAGTAACTAAAAAAGTAACTTTTTTTCCAAAGTAACTAAAAAAAATTTTTTTTTTCCAAAGTAACTAAAAAAATATTTTTTTTTCCAAAGTAACTAAAAAAATATTTTTTTTTCCAAAGTAACTAAAAAAATATTTTTTTTTCCAAAGAAACTAAAAAAATATTTTTTTTCCAAAGTAACTAAAAAAAATTTTTGTTCCCAAAGTAACTAAAAAAATTTTTTTTTTTCCAAAGTAACAAAAAAAATATATTTTTTTCCAAAGTAACAAAAAAAATAATTTTTTTTCCAAAGTAACTAAAAAAATATATATTTTTCCAAAGTAACTAAAAAAATATTTTTTTTTCCAAAGTAACAAAAAAAATATTTTTTTTTCCAAAGTAACAAAAAAAATATTTTTTTTTCCAAAGTAACAAAAAAAATATTTTTTTTTCCAAAGTAACTAAAAAAGTAACTTTTTTTCCAAAGTAACTAAAAAAATATTTTTTTTTCCAAAGTAACTAAAAAAATATTTTTTTTTCCAAAGAAACTAAAAAAATATTTTTTTTTCCAAAGTAACTAAAAAAAAAATTTTTTTCCCAAAGTAACTAAAAAAATATTTTTTTTCCAAAGTAACTAAAAAAATTTTTTTTTTCCAAAGTAACAAAAAAAAAAAAAAAATTTCCAAAGTAACTAAAAAAATATTTTTTTTTCCAAAGTAACTAAAAAAGTAACTTTTTTTCCAAAGTAACAAAAAAAATATTTTTTTTTCCAAAGTAACTAAAAAAATATTTTTTTTTCCAAAGTAACAAAAAAAATATTTTTTTTTCCAAAGTAACTAAAAAAATATTTTTTTTTCCAAAGTAACTAAAAAAATATTTTTTTTCCAAAGTAACTAAAAAAATATTTTTTTTTCCAAAGAAACTAAAAAAATATTTTTTTTTCCAAAGTAACTAAAAAAATATATTTTTTTTCCAAAGTAACTAAAAAATTTTTTTTTTTCCAAAGTAACTAAAAAATTTTTTTTTTTTCCAAAGTAACAAAAATTTTTTTTTTTTTTCCAAAGTAACTAAAAAAATATTTTTTTTCCAAAGTAACTAAAAAAATATTTTTTTTTCCAAAGTAACTAAAAAAGTAACTTTTTTTCCAAAGTAACTAAAAAAATATTTTTTTTTCCAAAGTAACTAAAAAAGTAACTTTTTTTCCAAAGTAACTAAAAAAAATTTTTTTTTTCCAAAGTAACTAAAAAAATATTTTTTTTTCCAAAGTAACTAAAAAAATATTTTTTTTTCCAAAGTAACTAAAAAAATATTTTTTTTTCCAACGAAACTAAAAAAATATTTTTTTTTCCAAAGTAACTAAAAAAATTTTTTGTTCCCAAAGTAACTAAAAAAAATATTTTTTTTCCAAAGTAACAAAAAAAATATTTTTTTTTCCAAAGTAACTAAAAAAATATTTTTTTTTCCAAAGTAACTAAAAAAGTAACTTTTTTTCCAAAGTAACTAAAAAAATATTTTTTTTTCCAAAGTAACTAAAAAAATAATTTTTTTTCCAAAGTAACAAAAAAAATATTTTTTTTTCCAAAGTAACTAAAAAAATATTTTTTTTTCCAAAGTAACTAAAAAAATATTTTTTTTTCCAAAGTAACTAAAAAAATATTTTTTTTTCCAAAGTAACTAAAAAAATATTTTTTTTTCCAAAGTAACTAAAAAAATATTTTTTTTTCCAAAGTAACTAAAAAAATATTTTTTTTTCCAAAGTAACTAAAAAAATATTTTTTTTTCCAAAGTAACTAAAAAAATATTTTTTTTTCCAAAGTAACTAAAAAAATATTTTTTTTTCCAAAGTAACTAAAAAAATATTTTTTTTTCCAAAGTAACAAAAAAAATATTTTTTTTTCCAAAGTAACTAAAAAAATATTTTTTTTTCCAAAGTAA
The DNA here is from genome assembly GCF_949748355.1 of Melanostigma gelatinosum. Taxonomy (NCBI): domain Eukaryota; kingdom Metazoa; phylum Chordata; class Actinopteri; order Perciformes; family Zoarcidae; genus Melanostigma; species Melanostigma gelatinosum. Next base: position 138,911 of record NW_027634990.1, read on the forward strand.
CTAAAAAAGTAACTTTTTTTCCAAAGTAACTAAAAAAATATTTTTTTTCCAAAGTAACAAAAAAAATATTTTTTTTTCCAAAGTAACTAAAAAAATATTTTTTTTTCCAAAGTAACTAAAAAAGTAACTTTTTTTCCAAAGTAACTAAAAAAATATTTTTTTTTCCAAAGTAACTAAAAAAATAATTTTTTTTCCAAAGTAACTAAAAAAATATTTTTTTTTCCAAAGTAACTAAAAAAATATTTTTTTTTCCAAAGTAACTAAAAAAATATTTTTTTTTCCAAAGTAACTAAAAAAATAATTTTTTTTCCAAAGTAACAAAAAAAATATTTTTTTTTCCAAAGTAACTAAAAAAATATTTTTTTTTCCAAAGTAACTAAAAAAATATTTTTTTTTCCAAAGTAACTAAAAAAATATTTTTTTTTCCAAAGTAACAAAAAAAATATTTTTTTTTCCAAAGTAACTAAAAAAATATTTTTTTTTCCAAAGTAACTAAAAAAATATTTTTTTTTCCAAAGTAACTAAAAAAATATTTTTTTTTCCAAAGTAACTAAAAAAATATTTTTTTTTCCAAAGTAACTAAAAAAATATTTTTTTTTCCAAAGTAACTAAAAAAATATTTTTTTTTCCAAAGTAACTAAAAAAATATTTTTTTTTCCAAAGTAACTAAAAAAATATTTTTTTTTCCAAAGTAACTAAAAAAATATTTTTTTTTCCAAAGTAACTAAAAAAATATTTTTTTTTCCAAAGTAACAAAAAAAATATTTTTTTTTCCAAAGTAACTAAAAAAATATTTTTTTTTCCAAAGTAACTAAAAAAGTAACTTTTTTTCCAAAGTAACTAAAAAAATATTTTTTTTCCAAAGTAACAAAAAAAATATTTTTTTTTCCAAAGTAACTAAAAAAATATTTTTTTTTTCCAAAGTAACTAAAAAAGTAACTTTTTTTCCAAAGTAACTAAAAAAATATTTTTTTTTCCAAAGTAACTAAAAAAATATTTTTTTTTCCAAAGTAACTAAAAAAATATTTTTTTTTCCAAAGTAACTAAAAAAATATTTTTTTTTCCAAAGTAACAAAAAAAATATTTTTTTTTCCAAAGTAACAAAAAAAATATTTTTTTTTCCAAAGTAACTAAAAAAATATTTTTTTTCCAAAGTAACTAAAAAAATATTTTTTTTTCCAAAGAAACTAAAAAAATATTTTTTTTTCCAAAGTAACTAAAAAAATATTTTTTTTTCCAAAGTAACTAAAAATTTTTTTTTTTTCCAAAGTAACTAAAATTTTTTTTTTTTTTCCAAAGTAACAAAAAATTTTTTTTTTTTCCAAAGTAACTAAAAAAATATTTTTTTTTCCAAAGTAACTAAAAAAATATTTTTTTTTTCCAAAGTAACTAAAAAAGTAACTTTTTTTCCAAAGTAACTAAAAAAAAATATTTTTTTCCAAAGTAACTAAAAAAATATTTTTTTTTCCAAAGTAACTAAAAAAATATTTTTTTTTCCAAAGTAACTAAAAAAATATTTTTTTTTCCAAAGAAACTAAAAAAATATTTTTTTTTCCAAAGTAACTAAAAAAAATTTTTGTTCCCAAAGTAACTAAAAAAAAATTTTTTTTTCCAAAGTAACAAAAAAAATATATTTTTTTCCAAAGTAACAAAAAAAATAATTTTTTTTCCAAAGTAACTAAAAAAATATATATTTTTCCAAAGTAACTAAAAAAATATTTTTTTTTCCAAAGTAACAAAAAAAATATTTTTTTTTCCAAAGTAACAAAAAAAATATTTTTTTTTCCAAAGTAACAAAAAAAATATTTTTTTTTCCAAAGTAACTAAAAAAGTAACTTTTTTTCCAAAGTAACTAAAAAAATATTTTTTTTTCCAAAGTAACTAAAAAAATATTTTTTTTTCCAAAGAAACTAAAAAAATATTTTTTTTTCCAAAGTAACTAAAAAAAAATTTTTTTTCCCAAAGTAACTAAAAAAATATTTTTTTTCCAAAGTAACTAAAATTTTTTTTTTTTTTCCAAAGTAACAAAAAAAAAAAAAAAATTTCCAAAGTAACTAAAAAAATATTTTTTTTTCCAAAGTAACTAAAAAAGTAACTTTTTTTCCAAAGTAACAAAAAAAATATTTTTTTTTCCAAAGTAACTAAAAAAATATTTTTTTTTCCAAAGTAACAAAAAAAATATTTTTTTTTCCAAAGTAACTAAAAAAATATTTTTTTTTCCAAAGTAACTAAAAAAATATTTTTTTTCCAAAGTAACTAAAAAAATATTTTTTTTTCCAAAGAAACTAAAAAAATATTTTTTTTCCCAAAGTAACTAAAAAAATATTTTTTTTTTCCAAAGTAACTAAAAATTATTTTTTTTTCCAAAGTAACTAAAAAATTATTTTTTTTTCCAAAGTAACAAAAATTTTTTTTTTTTTTCCAAAGTAACTAAAAAAATATTTTTTTTCCAAAGTAACTAAAAAAATATTTTTTTTTCCAAAGTAACTAAAAAAGTAACTTTTTTTCCAAAGTAACTAAAAAAATATTTTTTTTTCCAAAGTAACTAAAAAAGTAACTTTTTTTCCAAAGTAACTAAAAAAAAATTTTTTTTTCCAAAGTAACTAAAAAAATATTTTTTTTTCCAAAGTAACTAAAAAAATATTTTTTTTTCCAAAGTAACTAAAAAAATATTTTTTTTTCCAAAGAAACTAAAAAAATATTTTTTTTTCCAAAGTAACTAAAAAAAATTTTTGTTCCCAAAGTAACTAAAAAAAAATTTTTTTTTCCAAAGTAACAAAAAAAATATATTTTTTTCCAAAGTAACAAAAAAAATAATTTTTTTTCCAAAGTAACTAAAAAAATATATATTTTTCCAAAGTAACTAAAAAAATATTTTTTTTTCCAAAGTAACAAAAAAAATATTTTTTTTTCCAAAGTAACAAAAAAAATATTTTTTTTTCCAAAGTAACAAAAAAAATATTTTTTTTTCCAAAGTAACTAAAAAAGTAACTTTTTTTCCAAAGTAACTAAAAAAATATTTTTTTTTCCAAAGTAACTAAAAAAATATTTTTTTTTCCAAAGAAACTAAAAAAATATTTTTTTTTCCAAAGTAACTAAAAAAAAATTTTTTTTCCCAAAGTAACTAAAAAAATATTTTTTTTCCAAAGTAACTAAAAAATTTTTTTTTTTCCAAAGTAACAAAAAAAAAAAAAAAATTTCCAAAGTAACTAAAAAAATATTTTTTTTTCCAAAGTAACTAAAAAAGTAACTTTTTTTCCAAAGTAACTAAAAAAATATTTTTTTTTCCAAAGTAACTAAATTTTTTTTTTTTTTTTCCAAAGTAACTAAAAATTTTTTTTTTTTTCCAAAGTAACTAAAAAAATATTTTTTTTTCCAAAGTAACTAAAAAAGTAACTTTTTTCCAAAGTAACTAAAAATTTTTTTTTTTTTCCAAAGTAACTAAAAAAATATTTTTTTTTCCAAAGTAACTAAAAAAATATTTTTTTTTCCAAAGTAACTAAAAAAATATTTTTTTCCAAAGAAACAAAAAAAATATTTTTTTTTCCAAAGTAACTAAAAAAATATTTTTTTTTCCAAAGTAACAAAAAAAATATTTTTTTTTCCAAAGTAACTAAAAAAATATTTTTTTTTCCAAAGTAACTAAAAAAATATTTTTTTTTCCAAAGTAACTAAAAAAATATTTTTTTTTCCAAAGTAACTAAAAAAATATTTTTTTTTCCAAAGTAACAAAAAAAATATTTTTTTTTCCAAAGTAACAAAAAAAATATTTTTTTTTCCAAAGTAACTAAAAAAATATTTTTTTTCCAAAGTAACTAAAAAAATATTTTTTTTTCCAAAGAAACTAAAAAAATATTTTTTTTTCCAAAGTAACTAAAAAAATATTTTTTTTTCCAAAGTAACTAAAAATTTTTTTTTTTTCCAAAGTAACTAAAATTTTTTTTTTTTTTCCAAAGTAACAAAAATTTTTTTTTTTTTCCAAAGTAACTAAAAAAATATTTTTTTTTCCAAAGTAACTAAAAAAATATTTTTTTTTTCCAAAGTAACTAAAAAAGTAACTTTTTTTCCAAAGTAACTAAAAAAAAATATTTTTTTCCAAAGTAACTAAAAAAATATTTTTTTTTCCAAAGTAACTAAAAAAATATTTTTTTTTCCAAAGTAACTAAAAAAATATTTTTTTTTCCAAAGAAACTAAAAAAATATTTTTTTTTCCAAAGTAACTAAAAAAAATTTTTGTTCCCAAAGTAACTAAAAAAAAATTTTTTTTTCCAAAGTAACAAAAAAAATATATTTTTTTCCAAAGTAACAAAAAAAATAATTTTTTTTCCAAAGTAACTAAAAAAATATATATTTTTCCAAAGTAACTAAAAAAATATTTTTTTTTCCAAAGTAACAAAAAAAATATTTTTTTTTCCAAAGTAACAAAAAAAATATTTTTTTTTCCAAAGTAACAAAAAAAATATTTTTTTTTCCAAAGTAACTAAAAAAGTAACTTTTTTTCCAAAGTAACTAAAAAAATATTTTTTTTTCCAAAGTAACTAAAAAAATATTTTTTTTTCCAAAGAAACTAAAAAAATATTTTTTTTTCCAAAGTAACTAAAAAAAAATTTTTTTTCCCAAAGTAACTAAAAAAATATTTTTTTTCCAAAGTAACTAAAATTTTTTTTTTTTTTCCAAAGTAACAAAAAAAAAAAAAAAATTTCCAAAGTAACTAAAAAAATATTTTTTTTTCCAAAGTAACTAAAAAAATATTTTTTTTTCCAAAGAAACTAAAAAAATATTTTTTTTTCCAAAGTAACTAAAAAAAAATTTTTTTTCCCAAAGTAACTAAAAAAATATTTTTTTTCCAAAGTAACTAAAATTTTTTTTTTTTTTCCAAAGTAACAAAAAAAAAAAAAAAATTTCCAAAGTAACTAAAAAAATATTTTTTTTTCCAAAGTAACTAAAAAAGTAACTTTTTTTCCAAAGTAACAAAAAAAATATTTTTTTTTCCAAAGTAACTAAAAAAATATTTTTTTTTCCAAAGTAACAAAAAAAATATTTTTTTTTCCAAAGTAACTAAAAAAATATTTTTTTTTCCAAAGTAACTAAAAAAATATTTTTTTTCCAAAGTAACTAAAAAAATATTTTTTTTTCCAAAGAAACTAAAAAAATATTTTTTTTCCCAAAGTAACTAAAAAAATATTTTTTTTTTCCAAAGTAACTAAAAATTATTTTTTTTTCCAAAGTAACTAAAAAATTATTTTTTTTTCCAAAGTAACAAAAAATTTTTTTTTTTTTCCAAAGTAACTAAAAAAATATTTTTTTTCCAAAGTAACTAAAAAAATATTTTTTTTTCCAAAGTAACTAAAAAAGTAACTTTTTTTCCAAAGTAACTAAAAAAATATTTTTTTTTCCAAAGTAACTAAAAAAGTAACTTTTTTTCCAAAGTAACTAAAAAAAAATTTTTTTTTCCAAAGTAACTAAAAAAATATTTTTTTTTCCAAAGTAACTAAAAAAATATTTTTTTTTCCAAAGTAACTAAAAAAATATTTTTTTTTCCAAAGAAACTAAAAAAATATTTTTTTTTCCAAAGTAACTAAAAAAAATTTTTGTTCCCAAAGTAACTAAAAAAAAATTTTTTTTTCCAAAGTAACAAAAAAAATATATTTTTTTCCAAAGTAACAAAAAAAATAATTTTTTTTCCAAAGTAACTAAAAAAATATATATTTTTCCAAAGTAACTAAAAAAATATTTTTTTTTCCAAAGTAACAAAAAAAATATTTTTTTTTCCAAAGTAACAAAAAAAATATTTTTTTTTCCAAAGTAACAAAAAAAATATTTTTTTTTCCAAAGTAACTAAAAAAGTAACTTTTTTTCCAAAGTAACTAAAAAAATATTTTTTTTTCCAAAGTAACTAAAAAAATATTTTTTTTTCCAAAGAAACTAAAAAAATATTTTTTTTTCCAAAGTAACTAAAAAAAAATTTTTTTTCCCAAAGTAACTAAAAAAATATTTTTTTTCCAAAGTAACTAAAAAAATTTTTTTTTTTCCAAAGTAACAAAAAAAAAAAAAAAATTTCCAAAGTAACTAAAAAAATATTTTTTTTTCCAAAGTAACTAAAAAAGTAACTTTTTTTCCAAAGTAACTAAAAAAATATTTTTTTTTCCAAAGTAACTAAATTTTTTTTTTTTTTTCCAAAGTAACTAAAAAATTTTTTTTTTTTCCAAAGTAACTAAAAAAATATTTTTTTTTCCAAAGTAACTAAAAAAGTAACTTTTTTCCAAAGTAACTAAAAATTTTTTTTTTTTCCAAAGTAACTAAAAAAATATTTTTTTTTCCAAAGTAACTAAAAAAATATTTTTTTTTCCAAAGTAACTAAAAAAATATTTTTTTCCAAAGAAACAAAAAAAATATTTTTTTTTCCAAAGTAACTAAAAAAATATTTTTTTTTCCAAAGTAACAAAAAAAATATTTTTTTTTCCAAAGTAACTAAAAAAATATATTTTTTTCCAAAGTAACAAAAAAAATAATTTTTTTTCCAAAGTAACTAAAAAAATATATATTTTTCCAAAGTAACTAAAAAAATATTTTTTTTTCCAAAGTAACAAAAAAATATTTTTTTTTCCAAAGTAACAAAAAAAATATTTTTTTTTCCAAAGTAACAAAAAAAATATTTTTTTTTCCAAAGTAACTAAAAAAGTAACTTTTTTTCCAAAGTAACTAAAAAAATATTTTTTTTTCCAAAGTAACTAAAAAAAAATTTTTTTTTCCAAAGAAACTAAAAATTTTTTTTTTTTTCCAAAGTAACTAAAAAAATATTTTTTTTTCCAAAGTAACTAAAAAAGTAACTTTTTTCCAAAGTAACTAAAAAAAAATTTTTTTTCCCAAAGTAACTAAAAAAATATTTTTTTTCCAAAGTAACTAAAAAATTTTTTTTTTTTCCAAAGTAACAAAAAAAAAAAAAAAATTTCCAAAGTAACTAAAAAAATATTTTTTTTTCCAAAGTAACTAAAAAAGTAACTTTTTTTCCAAAGTAACTAAAAAAATATTTTTTTTTCCAAAGTAACTAAAATTTTTTTTTTTTTTTCCAAAGTAACTAAAAAATTTTTTTTTTTTCCAAAGTAACTAAAAAAATATTTTTTTTTCCAAAGTAACTAAAAAAGTAACTTTTTTCCAAAGTAACTAAAAAAAATTTTTTTTTTCCAAAGTAACTAAAAAAATATTTTTTTTTCCAAAGTAACTAAAAAAATATTTTTTTTTCCAAAGTAACTAAAAAAATATTTTTTTCCAAAGAAACAAAAAAAATATTTTTTTTTCCAAAGTAACTAAAAAAATATTTTTTTTTCCAAAGTAACAAAAAAAATATTTTTTTTTCCAAAGTAACTAAAAAAATATTTTTTTTTCCAAAGTAACTAAAAAAGTAACTTTTTTTCCAAAGTAACTAAAAAAATATTTTTTTTTCCAAAGTAACAAAAAAAATATTTTTTTTTCCAAAGTAACTAAAAAAATATTTTTTTTTCCAAAGTAACTAAAAAAATATTTTTTTTTCCAAAGTAACAAAAACAATATTTTTTTTTCCAAAGTAACAAAAAAAATATTTTTTTTCCAAAGTAACTAAAAAAGTAACTTTTTTTCCAAAGTAACAAAAAAAATATTTTTTTTTCCAAAGTAACTAAAAAAATATTTTTTTTTCCAAAGTAACTAAAAAAATATTTTTTTTTCCAAAGTAACTAAAAAAATATTTTTTTTTCCAAAGAAACTAAAAAAATATTTTTTTTTCCAAAGTAACTAAAAAAAAATTTTTTTTTCCAAAGTAACTAAAAAAATATTTTTTTTTCCAAAGTAACTAAAAAAAATTTTTTTTTCCAAAGTAACAAAAAAAAAAAATTTTTTTCCAAAGTAACAAAAAAAATATTTTTTTTTCCAAAGTAACTAAAAAAGTAACTTTTTTCCAAAGTAACTAAAAAAATATTTTTTTTTCCAAAGTAACTAAAAATATTTTTTTTTTTCCAAAGTAACTAAAAAAAAATTTTTTTTTCCAAAGTAACTAAAAAAATATTTTTTTTTCCAAAGTAACTAAAAAAGTAACTTTTTTTCCAAAGTAACTAAAAAAATATTTTTTTTTCCAAAGTAACTAAAAAAATATTTTTTTTTCCAAAGTAACTAAAAAAATATTTTTTTTTCCAAAGTAACTAAAAAAATATTTTTTTTTCCAAAGAAACAAAAAAAATATTTTTTTTTCCAAAGTAACTAAAAAAATATTTTTTTTCCAAAGAAACAAAAAAAATATTTTTTTTTCCAAAGTAACTAAAAAAATATTTTTTTTTCCAAAGTAACAAAAAAAATATTTTTTTTTCCAAAGTAACTAAAAAAATATTTTTTTTTCCAAAGTAACTAAAAAAGTAACTTTTTTTCCAAAGTAACTAAAAAAATATTTTTTTTTCCAAAGTAACTAAAAAAATATTTTTTTTTCCAAAGTAACTAAAAAAATATTTTTTTTTCCAAAGTAACAAAAAAAATAATTTTTTTTCCAAAGTAACAAAAAAAATATTTTTTTTTCCAAAGTAACTAAAAAAATATTTTTTTTTCCAAAGTAACTAAAAAAATATTTTTTTTTCCAAAGTAACTAAAAAAATATTTTTTTTTCCAAAGTAACTAAAAAAATATTTTTTTTTCCAAAGTAACTAAAAAAATATTTTTTTTCCAAAGTAACAAAAAAAATATTTTTTTTTCCAAAGTAACTAAAAAAATATTTTTTTTCCAAAGTAACTAAAAAAATATTTTTTTTTCCAAAGTAACTAAAAAAATATTTTTTTTTCCAAAGAAACTAAAAAAATATTTTTTTTTCCAAAGTAACTAAAAAAATATTTTTTTTTCCAAAGTAACTAAAAAAAATTTTTTTTTCCAAAGTAACTAAAAAAAATTTTTTTTTTCCAAAGTAACAAACAATTTTTTTTTTTTCCAAAGTAACTAAAAAAATATTTTTTTTTCCAAAGTAACTAAAAAAATATTTTTTTTTCCAAAGTAACTAAAAAAGTAACTTTTTTTCCAAAGTAACTAAAAAAATATTTTTTTTTCCAAAGTAACTAAAAAAGTTACTTTTTTTCCAAAGTAACTAAAAAAATTTTTTTTTTTCCAAAGTAACTAAAAAAATATTTTTTTTTCCAAAGTAACTAAAAAAATATTTTTTTTCCAAAGTAACTAAAAAAATATTTTTTTTTCCAAAGAAACAAAAAAAATATTTTTTTTTCCAAAGTAACTAAAAAAATATATTTTTTTCCAAAGTAACTAAAAAAATATATTTTTTTCCAAAGTAACTAAAAAAATATTTTTTTTTCCAAAGTAACTAAAAAAATATTTTTTTTTCCAAAGTAACTAAAAAAATATTTTTTTTTCCAAAGTAACTAAAAAAATATTTTTTTTCCAAAGTAACTAAAAAAATATTTTTTTTCCAAAGTAACTAAAAAAATATTTTTTTTTCCAAAGAAACTAAAAAAATATTTTTTTTTCCAAAGTAACTAAAAAAAAAATTTTTTTTCCAAAGTAACAAAAAAAAATTTTTTTTTTCCAAAGTAACTAAAAAAATTTTTTTTCCAAAGAAACTAAAAAAAATTATTTTTTTCCAAAGTAACTAAAAAAATTTTTTTTTTTCCAAAGTAACTAAAACATTTTTTTTTCCAAGTAACTAAAAAAAAAATTTTTTTTCCAAAGTAACAAAATTTTTTTTTTTTTTTCTAAAGTAACTAAAAAAATATTTTTTTTTCCAAAGTAACTAAAAAAGTAACTTTTTTTCCAAAGTAACTAAAAAAAAATTTTTTTTTCCAAAGTAACAAAAAATTTTTTTTTTTTTCCAAAGTAACTAAAAAAATATTTTTTTTTCCAAAGTAACTAAAAAAATATTTTTTTTTCCAAAGTAACTAAAAAAATATTTTTTTTTTCCAAAGTAACTAAAAAAATATTTTTTTTTCCAAAGAAACAAAAAAAATATTTTTTTTTCCAAAGTAACTAAAAATATATATTTTTTTCCAAAGTAACTAAAAAAATATATTTTTTTCCAAAGTAACTAAAAAAATATTTTTTTTTCCAAAGTAACTAAAAAAATAATTTTTTTTCCAAAGTAACTAAAAAAATATTTTTTTTCCAAAGTAACTAAAAAAAAAATTTTTTTTCCAAAGTAACTAAAAAATTTTTTTTTTTTCCAAAGTAACTAAAAAAATATTTTTTTTTCCAAAGTAACTAAAAAAATATATTTTTTTTCCAAAGTAACTAAAAAAATATTTTTTTTCCAAAGTAACTAAAAAAATATTTTTTTTCCAAAGTAACTAAAAAAATATTTTTTTTCCAAAGAAACTAAAAAATTTTTTTTTTTCCAAAGTAACTAAAAAAAATTTTTTTTTTCCAAAGTAACAAAATTTTTTTTTTTTTTTCCAAAGTAACTAAAAAATATTTTTTTTTCCAAAGAAACTAAAAAAAATTATTTTTTTCCAAAGTAACTAAAAAAAATTTTTTTTTTCCAAAGTAACTAAAACATTTTTTTTTTTCCAAAGTAACTAAAAAAAATTTTTTTTTTCCAAAGTAACAAAAATTTTTTTTTTTTTTCTAAAGTAACTAAAAATTTTTTTTTTTTTCCAAAGTAACTAAAAAAGTAACTTTTTTTCCAAAGTAACTAAAAAAATATTTTTTTTCCAAAGTAACTAAAAAAATATTTTTTTTTCCAAAGTAACTAAAAAAATATTTTTTTTCCAAAGTAACTAAAAAAATATTTTTTTTCCCAAAGAAACTAAAAAAATATTTTTTTTCCAAAGTAACTAAAAAAATATTTTTTTTTCCAAAGTAACTAAAAAAAATTTTTTTTTTCCAAAGTAACAAAAAAAATTTTTTTTTTTTCCAAAGTAACTAAAAAATATTTTTTTTCCAAAGAAACTAAAAAAAATTATTTTTTTCCAAAGTAACTAAAAATTTTTTTTTTTTTCCAAAGTAACTAAAACATTTTTTTTTTCCAAAGTAACTAAAAAAATATTTTTTTTTCCAAAGTAACAAAAAAATTTTTTTTTTTTCCAAAGTAACTAAAAATTTTTTTTTTTTTCCAAAGTAACTAAAAAAGTAACTTTTTTTCCAAAGTAACTAAAAAAATATATTTTTTTCCAAAGTAACTAAAAAAGTAACTTTTTTTCCAAAGTAACTAAAAAAATATTTTTTTTTCCAAAGTAACTAAAAAAATATTTTTTTTTCCAAAGTAACTAAAAAAATATTTTTTTTTCCAAAGTAACTAAAAAAAAAATTTTTTTTCCAAAGTAACTAAAAAAATTTTTTTTTTTCCAAAGTAACTAAAAAAATATTTTTTTTTCCAAAGTAACTAAAAAAATATTTTTTTTTCCAAAGAAACTAAAAAAATATTTTTTTTTCCAAAGTAACTAAAAAAAAAAAAATTTTTCCAAAGTAACTAAAAAAATATTTTTTTTCCAAAGTAACAAAAAAAATATTTTTTTTTCCAAAGTAACAAAAAAAATATTTTTTTTTCCAAAGTAACTAAAAAAATATTTTTTTTTCCAAAGTAACTAAAAAAGTAACTTTTTTTCCAAAGTAACTAAAAAAATATTTTTTTTTCCAAAGTAACAAAATTTTTTTTTTTTTTCCAAAGTAACTAAAAAAATTTTTTTTTTCCAAAGTAACTAAAAAAGTAACTTTTTTTCCAAAGTAACTAAAAAAATATATTTTTTTCCAAAGTAACTAAAAAAATATTTTTTTTTCCAAAGTAACTAAAAAAATAATTTTTTTTCCAAAGTAACAAAAAAAATATTTTTTTTTCCAAAGTAACTAAAAAAATATTTTTTTTTCCAAAGTAACTAAAAAAATATTTTTTTTTCCAATAACTAAAAAAATATTTTTTTTTCCAAAGTAACTAAAAAAATATTTTTTTTTCCAAAGAAACTAAAAAAATATTTTTTTTTCCAAAGTAACTAAAAAAATATTTTTTTTTCCAAAGTAACTAAAAAAAATTTTTTTTTCCAAAGTAACTAAAAAAAATTTTTTTTTTCCAAAGTAACAAACAATTTTTTTTTTTTCCAAAGTAACTAAAAAAATATTTTTTTTTCCAAAGTAACTAAAAAAATATTTTTTTTTCCAAAGTAACTAAAAAAGTAACTTTTTTTCCAAAGTAACTAAAAAAATATTTTTTTTTCCAAAGTAACTAAAAAAGTTACTTTTTTTCCAAAGTAACTAAAAAAATTTTTTTTTTTCCAAAGTAACTAAAAAAATATTTTTTTTTCCAAAGTAACTAAAAAAATATTTTTTTTCCAAAGTAACTAAAAAAATATTTTTTTTTCCAAAGAAACAAAAAAAATATTTTTTTTTCCAAAGTAACTAAAAAAATATATTTTTTTCCAAAGTAACTAAAAAAATATATTTTTTTCCAAAGTAACTAAAAAAATATTTTTTTTTCCAAAGTAACTAAAAAAATATTTTTTTTTCCAAAGTAACTAAAAAAATATTTTTTTTTCCAAAGTAACTAAAAAAATATTTTTTTTCCAAAGTAACTAAAAAAATATTTTTTTTCCAAAGTAACTAAAAAAATATTTTTTTTTCCAAAGAAACTAAAAAAATATTTTTTTTTCCAAAGTAACTAAAAAAAAAATTTTTTTTCCAAAGTAACTAAAAAAATATTTTTTTTCCAAAGTAACTAAAAAAATATTTTTTTTTCCAAAGAAACAAAAAAAATATTTTTTTTTCCAAAGTAACTAAAAAAATATATTTTTTTCCAAAGTAACTAAAAAAATATTTTTTTTTCCAAAGTAACTAAAAAAATATTTTTTTTTCCAAAGTAACTAAAAAAATATTTTTTTTTCCAAAGTAACTAAAAAAATATTTTTTTTCCAAAGTAACTAAAAAAATATTTTTTTTCCAAAGTAACTAAAAAAATATTTTTTTTTCCAAAGAAACTAAAAAAATATTTTTTTTTCCAAAGTAACTAAAAAAAAAATTTTTTTTCCAAAGTAACAAAAAAAAATTTTTTTTTTCCAAAGTAACTAAAAAAATTTTTTTTCCAAAGAAACTAAAAAAAATTATTTTTTTCCAAAGTAACTAAAAAAATTTTTTTTTTTCCAAAGTAACTAAAACATTTTTTTTTCCAAGTAACTAAAAAAAAAAATTTTTTTCCAAAGTAACAAAATTTTTTTTTTTTTTTCTAAAGTAACTAAAAAAATATTTTTTTTTCCAAAGTAACTAAAAAAGTAACTTTTTTTCCAAAGTAACTAAAAAAAAAATTTTTTTTCCAAAGTAACAAAAAATTTTTTTTTTTTTCCAAAGTAACTAAAAAAATATTTTTTTTTCCAAAGTAACTAAAAAAATATTTTTTTTTTCCAAAGTAACTAAAAAAATATTTTTTTTTCCAAAGAAACAAAAAAAATATTTTTTTTTCCAAAGTAACTAAAAATATATATTTTTTTCCAAAGTAACTAAAAAAATATATTTTTTTCCAAAGTAACTAAAAAAATATTTTTTTTTCCAAAGTAACTAAAAAAATAATTTTTTTTCCAAAGTAACTAAAAAAATATTTTTTTTCCAAAGTAACTAAAAAAAAAATTTTTTTTCCAAAGTAACTAAAAAATTTTTTTTTTTTCCAAAGTAACTAAAAAAATATTTTTTTTTCCAAAGTAACTAAAAAAATATATTTTTTTTCCAAAGTAACTAAAAAAATATTTTTTTTCCAAAGTAACTAAAAAAATATTTTTTTTCCAAAGTAACTAAAAAAATATTTTTTTTCCAAAGAAACTAAAAAAATTTTTTTTTTCCAAAGTAACTAAAAAAAAATTTTTTTTTCCAAAGTAACAAAAATTTTTTTTTTTTTTCCAAAGTAACTAAAAAATATTTTTTTTTCCAAAGAAACTAAAAAAAATTATTTTTTTCCAAAGTAACTAAAAAAAATTTTTTTTTTCCAAAGTAACTAAAACATTTTTTTTTTTCCAAAGTAACTAAAAAAAATTTTTTTTTTCCAAAGTAACAAAAATTTTTTTTTTTTTTCTAAAGTAACTAAAAATTTTTTTTTTTTTCCAAAGTAACTAAAAAAGTAACTTTTTTTCCAAAGTAACTAAAAAAATATTTTTTTTCCAAAGTAACTAAAAAAATATTTTTTTTTCCAAAGTAACTAAAAAAATATTTTTTTTCCAAAGTAACTAAAAAAATATTTTTTTTCCCAAAGAAACTAAAAAAATATTTTTTTTCCAAAGTAACTAAAAAAATATTTTTTTTTCCAAAGTAACTAAAAAAAATTTTTTTTTTCCAAAGTAACAAAAAAAATTTTTTTTTTTTCCAAAGTAACTAAAAAATATTTTTTTTCCAAAGAAACTAAAAAAAATTATTTTTTTCCAAAGTAACTAAAAATTTTTTTTTTTTTCCAAAGTAACTAAAACATTTTTTTTTTCCAAAGTAACTAAAAAAATATTTTTTTTTCCAAAGTAACAAAAAAATTTTTTTTTTTTCCAAAGTAACTAAAAATTTTTTTTTTTTTTCCAAAGTAACTAAAAAAGTAACTTTTTTTCCAAAGTAACTAAAAAAATATATTTTTTTCCAAAGTAACTAAAAAAGTAACTTTTTTTCCAAAGTAACTAAAAAAATATTTTTTTTTCCAAAGTAACTAAAAAAATATTTTTTTTTCCAAAGTAACTAAAAAAATATTTTTTTTTCCAAAGTAACTAAAAAAAAAAATTTTTTTCCAAAGTAACTAAAAAAATTTTTTTTTTTCCAAAGTAACTAAAAAAATATTTTTTTTTCCAAAGTAACTAAAAAAATATTTTTTTTTCCAAAGAAACTAAAAAAATATTTTTTTTTCCAAAGTAACTAAAAAAAAAAAAATTTTTCCAAAGTAACTAAAAAAATATTTTTTTTCCAAAGTAACAAAAAAAATATTTTTTTTTCCAAAGTAACAAAAAAAATATTTTTTTTTCCAAAGTAACTAAAAAAATATTTTTTTTTCCAAAGTAACTAAAAAAGTAACTTTTTTTCCAAAGTAACTAAAAAAATATTTTTTTTTCCAAAGTAACAAAATTTTTTTTTTTTTTTCCAAAGTAACTAAAAAAAATTTTTTTTTCCAAAGTAACTAAAAAAGTAACTTTTTTTCCAAAGTAACTAAAAAAATATATTTTTTTCCAAAGTAACTAAAAAAATATTTTTTTTTCCAAAGTAACTAAAAAAATAATTTTTTTTCCAAAGTAACAAAAAAAATATTTTTTTTTCCAAAGTAACTAAAAAAATATTTTTTTTTCCAAAGTAACTAAAAAAATATTTTTTTTTCCAATAACTAAAAAAATATTTTTTTTTCCAAAGTAACTAAAAAAATATTTTTTTTTCCAAAGAAACTAAAAAAATATTTTTTTTTCCAAAGTAACTAAAAAAAATTTTTTTTTTCCAAAGTAACAAAAAAAAATTTTTTTTTTCCAAAGTAACTAAAAAATATATTTCTTTCCAAAGAAACTAAAAAAAATTATTTTTTTCCAAAGTAACTAAAAAAAATTTTTTTTTCCAAAGTAACTAAAACATTTTTTTTCCAAAGTAACTAAAAAAATAATTTTTTTTCCAAAGTAACAAAAAAAATATTTTTTTTTCCAAAGTGACTAAAAAAATATTTTTTTTCCAAAGTAACTAAAAAAGTAACTTTTTTTCCAAAGTAACTAAAAAAATATTTTTTTTTCCAAAGTAACTAAAAAAGTAACTTTTTTTCCAAAGTAACTAAAAAAATATTTTTTTTTCCAAAGTAACTAAAAAAATATTTTTTTTTCCAAAGAAACTAAAAAAATATTTTTTTTCCAAAGTAACTAAAAAAATATTTTTTTTTCCAAAGTAACTAAAAAAATATTTTTTTTTCCAAAGTAACTAAAAAAATATTTTTTTTTCCAAAGTAACTAAAAAAAAAAAAAAATTTCCAAAGAAACTAAAAAAAATTTTTTTTTCCAAAGTAACTAAAAACATATTTTTTTTTCCAAAGTAACTAAAAAAATATTTTTTTTTCCAAAGTAACAAAAAAAATATTTTTTTTTCCAAAGTAACTAAAAAAATATTTTTTTTTCCAAAGTAACTAAAAAAGTAACTTTTTTTCCAAAGTAACTAAAAAAATATTTTTTTTTCCAAAGTAACTAAAAAAATATTTTTTTTTCCAAAGTAACTAAAAAAATATTTTTTTTTCCAAAGTAACTAAAAAAATATTTTTTTTTCCAAAGAAACAAAAAAAATATTTTTTTTTCCAAAGTAACAAAAAAAATATTTTTTTTTCCAAAGTAACTAAAAAAATATTTTTTTTTCCAAAGAAACTAAAAAAATATTTTTTTTCCAAAGTAACTAAAAAAATTTTTTTTTTTCCAAAGTAACTAAAAAAATATATTTTTTTCCAAAGTAACTAAAAAAATATTTTTTTTTCCAAAGTAACTAAAAAAAAATTTTTTTTTCCAAAGAAACTAAAAAAAAATTTTTTTTTCCAAAGTAACTAAAAAAATATTTTTTTTTCCAAAGTAACTAAAAAAATATATTTTTTTCCAAAGTAACTAAAAAAATATATTTTTTTCCAAAGAAACTAAAAAAATATTTTTTTTTCCAAAGAAACTAAAAAAAATTATTTTTTTTCCAAAGTAACTAAAAAAATATATTTTTTTCCAAAGTAACTAAAAAAATATTTTTTTTCCAAAGTAACTAAAAAAGTAACTTTTTTTCCAAAGTAACTAAAAAAATATTTTTTTTTCCAAAGTAACTAAAAAAATATTTTTTTTTCCAAAGTAACAAAAAAAATATTTTTTTTTCCAAAGTAACTAAAAAAATATTTTTTTTTCCAAAGTAACTAAAAAAGTAACTTTTTTTCCAAAGTAACTAAAAAAATATTTTTTTTTCCAAAGTAACTAAAAAAATATGTTTTTTTCCAAAGTAACTAAAAAAATATTTTTTTTTCCAAAGTAACTAAAAAAATATTTTTTTTTCCAAAGAAACTAAAAAAATATTTTTTTTTCCAAAGTAACTAAAAAATTTTTTTTTTTTCCAAAGTAACTAAAATAATATTTTTTTTTCTAAAGTAACTAAAAAAATATTTTTTTTTCCAAAGTAACTAAAAAATATTTTTTTTTCCAAAGAAACTAAAAAAAATTATTTTTTTCCAAAGTAACTAAAAAAAAAAAAAATTTTCCAAAGTAACAAAAAAAATATTTTTTTTTCCAAAGTAACTAAAAATTTTTTTTTTTTCCAAAGTAACTAAAAAAGTAACTTTTTTTCCAAAGTAACTAAAAAAAAAAAATTTTTTCCAAAGTAACTAAAAAAAATTTTTTTTTTCCAAAGTAACTAAAAAAATATATTTTTTTCCAAAGTAACTAAAAAAATATATTTTTTTTCCAAAGTAACTAAAAAAATATTTTTTTTTCCAAAGAAACAAAAAAAATATTTTTTTTTCCAAAGTAACTAAAAAAATATTTTTTTTTCCAAAGTAACAAAAAAAATATATTTTTTTCCAAAGTAACTAAAAAAATATTTTTTTTTCCAAAGTAACTAAAAAAATATTTTTTTTTCCAAAGTAACTAAAAAAATATTTTTTTTTCCAAAGTAACTAAAAAAATATTTTTTTCCAAAGTAACTAAAAAAATATTTTTTTTCCAAAGTAACTAAAAAAATATTTTTTTTTCCAAAGAAACTAAAAAAATATTTTTTTTTCCAAAGTAACTAAAAAAAATTTTTTTTTTCCAAAGTAACAAAAAAAATTTTTTTTTTCCAAAGTAACTAAAAAATATTTTTTTTTCCAAAGAAACTAAAAAAAATTATTTTTTTCCAAAGTAACTAAAAAAAATTTTTTTTTTCCAAAGTAACTAAAACATTTTTTTTTCCAAAGTAACTAAAAAAATATTTTTTTTTCCAAAGTAACAAAAAATTTTTTTTTTTTCTAAAGTAACTAAAAAAATATTTTTTTTTCCAAAGTAACTAAAAAAGTAACTTTTTTTCCAAAGTAACTAAAAAAATATTTTTTTTTCCAAAGTAACTAAAAAAGTAACTTTTTTTCCAAAGTAACTAAAAAAATATTTTTTTTTCCAAAGTAACTAAAAAAATATTTTTTTTCCAAAGTAACTAAAAAAATATTTTTTTTTCCAAAGTAACTAAAAAAATTTTTTTTTTTCCAAAGTAACTAAAAAAATATTTTTTTTCCCAAAGAAACTAAAAAAATATTTTTTTTCCAAAGTAACTAAAAAAATATTTTTTTTCCAAAGTAACTAAAAAAATATTTTTTTTTCCAAAGTAACTAAAAAAATATTTTTTTTCCAAAGTAACTAAAAAAATATTTTTTTTTCCAAAGTAACTAAAAAAGTAACTTTTTTTCCAAAGTAACTAAAAAAATATTTTTTTTTCCAAAGTAACTAAAAAAATATTTTTTTTTCCAAAGTAACTAAAAAAAATTTTTTTTTCCAAAGTAACTAAAAAAATTTTTTTTTTTCCAAAGTAACTAAAAAAATATTTTTTTTTCCAAAGTAACTAAAAAAATATTTTTTTTTCCAAAGAAACAAAAAAAATATTTTTTTTTCCAAAGTAACTAAAAAAATATTTTTTTTTCCAAAGTAACTAAAAAAATATTTTTTTTTCCAAAGTAACTAAAAAATATTTTTTTTCCAAAGTAACAAAAAAAATTATTTTTTTTTCCAAAGTAACTAAAAAAATATTTTTTTTCCCAAAGTAACTAAAAAAGTAACTTTTTTTCCAAAGTAACTAAAAAAATATTTTTTTTTCCAAAGTAACTAAAAAAATATTTTTTTTTCCAAAGTAACTAAAAAAATATTTTTTTTTCCAAAGTAACTAAAAAAATATTTTTTTTTCCAAAGTAACTAAAAAAATATTTTTTTTCCAAAGTAACTAAAAAAATATTTTTTTTTCCAAAGAAACTAAAAAAATATTTTTTTTTCCAAAGTAACTATAAAAAAAAAAAAATTTTCCAAAGTAACAATTTTTTTTTTTTTTTCCAAAGTAACTAAAAAATATTTTTTTTTCCAAAGAAACTAAAAAAAATTATTTTTTTCCAAAGTAACTAAAAAAATTTTTTTTTTTCCAAAGTAACTAAAAAAATATTTTTTTTTCCAAAGTAACTAAAAAAATATATTTTTTTCCAAAGTAACAAAATTTTTTTTTTTTTTCCAAAGTAACTAAAAAAATATTTTTTTTTCCAAAGTAACTAAAAAAGTAACTTTTTTTCCAAAGTAACTAAAAAAATATATTTTTTTCCAAAGTAACTAAAAAAGTAACTTTTTTTCCAAAGTAACTAAAAAAATATTTTTTTTCCAAAGTAACTAAAAAAATATTTTTTTTTCCAAAGTAACTAAAAAAAATTTTTTTTTTCCAAAGTAACTAAAAAAATATTTTTTTTTCCAAAGTAACTAAAAAAATTTTTTTTTTTCCAAAGTAACTAAAAAAATATTTTTTTTCCAAAGTAACTAAAAAAATATTTTTTTTTCCAAAGAAACTAAAAAAATATTTTTTTTTCCAAAGTAACTAAAAAAAAATTTTTTTTTCCAAAGTAACTAAAAAAAATTTTTTTTTCCAAGGTAACAAAAAAAATATTTTTTTTTCCAAAGTAACAAAAAAAATATTTTTTTTTCCAAAGTAACTAAAAAAATAATTTTTTTTTCCAAAGTAACTAAAAAAGTAACTTTTTTCCAAAGTAACTAAAAAAATATTTTTTTTTCCAAAGTAACAAAAAAAATATTTTTTTTTCCAAAGTAACTAAAAAAAATTTTTTTTTTCCAAAGTAACTAAAAAAGTAACTTTTTTTCCAAAGTAACTAAAAAAATATATTTTTTTCCAAAGTAACTAAAAATATATATTTTTTTCCAAAGTAACTAAAAAAATAATTTTTTTTCCAAAGTAACAAAAAAAATATATTTTTTTCCAAAGTAACTAAAAAAATATTTTTTTTTCCAAAGTAACTAAAAAAAATTTTTTTTTTCCAATAACTAAAAAAATATTTTTTTTCCAAAGTAACTAAAAAAATATTTTTTTTTCCAAAGAAACTAAAAAAATATTTTTTTTTCCAAAGTAACTATAAAAAAAAAAAAAATTTCCAAAGTAACAATTTTTTTTTTTTTTTTCCAAAGTAACTAAAAAATATTTTTTTTTCCAAAGAAACTAAAAAAAATTATTTTTTTCCAAAGTAACTAAAAAAATTATTTTTTTCCAAAGTAACTAAAAAAATATTTTTTTTTCCAAAGTAACTAAAAAAATATTTTTTTTTCCAAAGTAACAAAATTTTTTTTTTTTTTCCAAAGTAACTAAAAAAATATTTTTTTTTCCAAAGTAACTAAAAAAGTAACTTTTTTTCCAAAGTAACTAAAAAAATATTTTTTTTTCCAAAGTAACTAAAAAAGTAACTTTTTTTCCAAAGTAACTAAAAAAATATTTTTTTTCCAAAGTAACTAAAAAAATATTTTTTTTTCCAAAGTAACTAAAAAAAATTTTTTTTTTCCAAAGTAACTAAAAAAATATTTTTTTTTCCAAAGTAACTAAAAAATTTTTTTTTTTTCCAAAGTAACTAAAAAAATATTTTTTTTCCAAAGTAACTAAAAAAATATTTTTTTTTCCAAAGAAACTAAAAAAATATTTTTTTTTCCAAAGTAACTAAAAAAATTTTTTTTTTTCCAAAGTAACTAAAAAAAATTTTTTTTTCCAAGGTAACAAAAAAAATATTTTTTTTTCCAAAGTAACAAAAAAAATATTTTTTTTTCCAAAGTAACTAAAAAAATAATTTTTTTTTCCAAAGTAACTAAAAAAGTAACTTTTTTCCAAAGTAACTAAAAAAATATTTTTTTTTCCAAAGTAACAAAAAAAATATTTTTTTTTCCAAAGTAACTAAAAAATTTTTTTTTTTTCCAAAGTAACTAAAAAAGTAACTTTTTTTCCAAAGTAACTAAAAAAATATATTTTTTTCCAAAGTAACTAAAAATATATATTTTTTTCCAAAGTAACTAAAAAAATAATTTTTTTTCCAAAGTAACAAAAAAAATATTTTTTTTTCCAAAGTAACTAAAAAAATATTTTTTTTTCCAAAGTAACTAAAAAAATATTTTTTTTTCCAATAACTAAAAAAATATTTTTTTTTCCAAAGTAACTAAAAAAATATTTTTTTTTCCAAAGAAACTAAAAAAATATTTTTTTTTCCAAAGTAACTAAAAAAAAAATTTTTTTTCCAAAGTAACAAAAAAAAATTTTTTTTTTCCAAAGTAACTAAAAAATATATTTCTTTCCAAAGAAACTAAAAAAAATTTTTTTTTTCCAAAGTAACTAAAAAAAAATTTTTTTTCCAAAGTAACTAAAACATTTTTTTTTCCAAAGTAACTAAAAAAATAATTTTTTTTCCAAAGTAACAAAAAAAATATTTTTTTTTCCAAAGTAACTAAAAAAATATTTTTTTTCCAAAGTAACTAAAAAAGTAACTTTTTTTCCAAAGTAACTAAAAAAATATTTTTTTTTCCAAAGTAACTAAAAAAGTATTTTTTTTTCCAAAGTAACTAAAAAAATATTTTTTTTTCCAAAGTAACTAAAAAAATATTTTTTTTTCCAAAGTAACTAAAAAAATATTTTTTTTTCCAAAGTAACTAAAAAAATATTTTTTTTTCCAAAGAAACTAAAAAAATATTTTTTTTCCAAAGTAACTAAAAAAATATTTTTTTTTCCAAAGTAACTAAAAAAATATTTTTTTTTCCAAAGTAACTAAAAAAATATTTTTTTTTCCAAAGTAACTAAAAAAAAAAAAAAATTCCAAAGAAACTAAAAAAATTTTTTTTTTTCCAAAGTAACTAAAAAAATATTTTTTTTTCCAAAGTAACTAAAAAAATATTTTTTTTTCCAAAGTAACAAAAAAAATATTTTTTTTTCCAAAGTAACTAAAAAAATATTTTTTTTTCCAAAGTAACTAAAAAAGTAACTTTTTTTCCAAAGTAACTAAAAAAAATTTTTTTTTTCCAAAGTAACTAAAAAAATATTTTTTTTTCCAAAGTAACTAAAAAAATATTTTTTTTTCCAAAGTAACTAAAAAAATATTTTTTTTTCCAAAGAAACAAAAAAAATATTTTTTTTTCCAAAGTAACAAAAAAAATATTTTTTTTTCCAAAGTAACTAAAAAAATATTTTTTTTTCCAAAGAAACTAAAAAAATATTTTTTTTCCAAAGTAACTAAAAAAAATTTTTTTTTCCCAAAGTAACTAAAAAAATATTTTTTTTTCCAAAGTAACTAAAAAAATATTTTTTTTTCCAAAGTAACTAAAAAAATTTTTTTTTTTCCAAAGAAACAAAAATTTTTTTTTTTTTTCCAAAGTAACTAAAAAAATATTTTTTTTTCCAAAGTAACTAAAAAAATATTTTTTTTTCCAAAGAAACTAAAAAAATATTTTTTTTTCCAAAGTAACTAAAAAAAATTTTTTTTTTGAAAAGTAACTAAAAAATTTTTTTTTTTTCCAAAGAAACTAAAAAAAATTATTTTTTTTCCAAAGTAACTAAAAAAATATTTTTTTTTCCAAAGTAACTAAAAAAATATTTTTTTTCCAAAGTAACTAAAAAAGTAACTTTTTTTCCAAAGTAACTAAAAAAATATTTTTTTTTCCAAAGTAACTAAAAAAATATTTTTTTTTCCAAAGTAACTAAAAAAGTAACTTTTTTTCCAAAGTAACTAAAAAAATATTTTTTTTTCCAAAGTAACTAAAAAAGTAACTTTTTTTCCAAAGTAACTAAAAAAGTAACTTTTTTTCCAAAGTAACTAAAAAAATATATTTTTTTCCAAAGTAACTAAAAAAAAATTTTTTTTTCCAAAGTAACTAAAAAAATATTTTTTTTTCCAAAGTAACTAAAAAAATATTTTTTTTTCCAAAGAAACAAAAAAAATATTTTTTTTTCCAAAGTAACAAAAAAAATATTTTTTTTTCCAAAGTAACTAAAAAAATATTTTTTTTTCCAAAGAAACTAAAAAAATATTTTTTTTCCAAAGTAACTAAAAAAAATTTTTTTTTCCCAAAGTAACTAAAAAAATATTTTTTTTTCCAAAGTAACTAAAAAAATATTTTTTTTTCCAAAGTAACTAAAAAAAATATTTTTTTTCCAAAGAAACTAAAAAATTTTTTTTTTTTTCCAAAGTAACTAAAAAAATATTTTTTTTTCCAAAGTAACTAAAAAAATATTTTTTTTTCCAAAGAAACTAAAAAAATATTTTTTTTTCCAAAGTAACTAAAAAAATTTTTTTTTTTGAAAAGTAACTAAAAAATTTTTTTTTTTTCCAAAGAAAATAAAAAAATTATTTTTTTTCCAAAGTAACTAAAAAAAATTTTTTTTTTCCAAAGTAACTAAAAAAATATTTTTTTTCCAAAGTAACTAAAAAAGTAACTTTTTTTCCAAAGTAACTAAAAAAATATTTTTTTTTCCAAAGTAACTAAAAAAATATTTTTTTTTCCAAAGTAACTAAAAAAGTAACTTTTTTTCCAAAGTAACTAAAAAAATATTTTTTTTTCCAAAGTAACTAAAAAAGTAACTTTTTTTCCAAAGTAACCAAAAAATTTTTTTTTTCCAAAGTAACTAAAAAAATATTTTTTTTCCAAAGTAACTAAAAAAATATTTTTTTTTCCAAAGTAACTAAAAAAATATTTTTTTTTCCAAAGAAACTAAAAAAATATTTTTTTTTCCAAAGTAACTAAAAAATTATTTTTTTTCCAAAGTAACTAAAAAATTTTTTTTTTTTCCAAAGTAACTAAAAAAATAATTTTTTTTCCAAAGTAACAAAAAAAATAAATTTTTTTCCAAAGTAACTAAAAAAATATATTTTTTTCCAAAGTAACAAAAAAAATATTTTTTTTTCCAAAGTAACAAAAAAAATATTTTTTTTTCCAAAGTAACTAAAAAAGTAACTTTTTTTCCAAAGTAACTAAAAAAATATTTTTTTTCCAAAGTAACTAAAAAAATATTTTTTTTTCCAAAGTAACTAAAAAAATATTTTTTTTTCCAAAGTAACTAAAAAAATATTTTTTTTTCCAAAGAAACTAAAAAAATATTTTTTTTTCCAAAGTAACTAAAAAATTTTTTTTTTTTCCAAAGTAACTAAAAAAATTTTTTTTTTTCCAAAGTAACTAAAAAAAAATTTTTTTTTCCAAAGTAACAAAAAAAATATTTTTTTTTCCAAAGTAACTAAAAAAATATTTTTTTTTCCAAAGTAACTAAAAAAGTAACTTTTTTTCCAAAGTAACTAAAAAAATATTTTTTTTTCCAAAGTAACTAAAAAAGTAACTTTTTTTCCAAAGTAACTAAAAAAATATTTTTTTTTCCAAAGTAACTAAAAAAATATATTTTTTTTCCAAAGTAACTAAAAAAATATTTTTTTTTCCAAAGTAACTAAAAAAATATTTTTTTTTCCAAAGAAACTAAAAAAATATTTTTTTTTCCAAAGTAACTAAAAAATTTTTTTTTTTCCAAAGTAACTAAAAAAAATTTTTTTTTTCCAAAGTAACTAAAAAAATATTTTTTTTTCCAAAGTAACAAAAAAAATAATTTTTTTTCCAAAGTAACTAAAAAAATATATTTTTTTCCAAAGTAACTAAAAACGTAACTTTTTTTCCAAAGTAACTAAAAAAATATTTTTTTTTCCAAAGTAACTAAAAAAATATTTTTTTTTCCAAAGTAACTAAAAAAAATATTTTTTTTCCAAAGTAACTAAAAAAATATTTTTTTTTCCAAAGTAACTAAAAACGTAACTTTTTTTCCAAAGTAACTAAAAAATTTTTTTTTTTTCCAAAGTAACTAAAATTTTTTTTTTTTCCAAAGTAACTAAAAAAAATTTTTTTTTTCCAAAGTAACAAAAAAAATATTTTTTTTTCCAAAGTAACTAAAAAAATATATTTTTTTCCAAAGTAACTAAAAAAGTAACTTTTTTTCCAAAGTAACTAAAAAAATTTTTTTTTTCCAAAGTAACTAAAAAAGTAACTTTTTTTCCAAAGTAACTAAAAAAATATTTTTTTTTCCAAAGTAACTAAAAAAATATTTTTTTTTCCAAAGTAACTAAAAAAATATTTTTTTTTCCAAAGTAACTAAAAAAATATTTTTTTTCCAAAGAAACTAAAAAAATATTTTTTTTTCCAAAGTAACTAAAAAAATTTTTTTTTTCCAAAGTAACTAAAAAAAATTTTTTTTTTCCAAAGTAACTAAAAAAAAAAATTTTTTTCCAAAGTAACAAAAAAAATAATTTTTTTTCCAAAGTAACTAAAAAAATATATTTTTTTCCAAAGTAACTAAAAACGTAACTTTTTTTCCAAAGTAACTAAAAAAATATTTTTTTTTCCAAAGTAACTAAAAAAATATTTTTTTTTCCAAAGTAACTAAAAAAATATTTTTTTTTCCAAGAAACTAAAAAAATATTTTTTTTTCCAAAGTAACTAAAAAATATTTTTTTTCCAAAGTAACTAAAAAAAAAATTTTTTTTCCAAAGTAACTAAAAAAAATTTTTTTTTTCCAAAGAAATTAAAAAAATATTTTTTTTCCAAAGTAACTAAAAAAAAAAAAAAATTTCCAAAGTAACTAAAATAATATTTTTTTTTCCAAAGTAACTAAAAAAATA
The DNA here is from genome assembly GCF_949748355.1 of Melanostigma gelatinosum. Classification (NCBI taxonomy): domain Eukaryota; kingdom Metazoa; phylum Chordata; class Actinopteri; order Perciformes; family Zoarcidae; genus Melanostigma; species Melanostigma gelatinosum. The sequence goes on from NW_027634990.1 coordinate 164,484, forward strand.
TTTTTTTTTCCAAAGTAACTAAAAAATATTTTTTTTCCAAAGAAACTAAAAAAAATTATTTTTTTCCAAAGTAACTAAAAAATTTTTTTTTTTTCCAAAGTAACAAAAAAAATATTTTTTTTTCCAAAGTAACTAAAAATTTTTTTTTTTTTCCAAAGTAACTAAAAAAGTAACTTTTTTTCCAAAGTAACTAAAAAAATATTTTTTTTTCCAAAGTAACTAAAAAAAATATTTTTTTTCCAAAGAAACTAAAAAAAAATTTTTTTTTCCAAAGTAACTAAAAAAATATTTTTTTTTCCAAAGTAACTAAAAAAATATTTTTTTTTCCAAAGAAACTAAAAAAATATTTTTTTTTCCAAAGTAACTAAAAAAATTTTTTTTTTTGAAAAGTAACTAAAAAAATTTTTTTTTTTCCAAAGAAACTAAAAAAAATTATTTTTTTTCCAAAGTAACTAAAAAAAAATTTTTTTTTCCAAAGTAACTAAAAAAATATTTTTTTCCAAAGTAACTAAAAAAGTAACTTTTTTTCCAAAGTAACTAAAAAAATATTTTTTTTTCCAAAGTAACTAAAAAAATATTTTTTTTTCCAAAGTAACTAAAAAAGTAACTTTTTTTCCAAAGTAACTAAAAAAATATTTTTTTTTCCAAAGTAACTAAAAAAGTAACTTTTTTTCCAAAGTAACTAAAAAAATTTTTTTTTTTCCAAAGTAACTAAAAAAATATTTTTTTTCCAAAGTAACTAAAAAAATATTTTTTTTTCCAAAGTAACTAAAAAAATATTTTTTTTTCCAAAGAAACTAAAAAAATATTTTTTTTTCCAAAGTAACTAAAAAATTATTTTTTTTCCAAAGTAACTAAAAAAAATTTTTTTTTTCCAAAGTAACTAAAAAAATTATTTTTTTTCCAAAGTAACAAAAAAAATAATTTTTTTTCCAAAGTAACTAAAAAAATATATTTTTTTCCAAAGTAACAAAAAAAATATTTTTTTTTCCAAAGTAACAAAAAAAATATTTTTTTTTCCAAAGTAACTAAAAAAGTAACTTTTTTTCCAAAGTAACTAAAAAAATATTTTTTTTTCCAAAGTAACTAAAAAAATATTTTTTTTTCCAAAGTAACTAAAAAAATATTTTTTTTTCCAAAGTAACTAAAAAAATATTTTTTTTTCCAAAGAAACTAAAAAAATATTTTTTTTTCCAAAGTAACTAAAAATTTTTTTTTTTTTCCAAAGTAACTAAAAAAATTTTTTTTTTTCCAAAGTAACTAAAAAAAAAATTTTTTTTCCAAAGTAACAAAAAAAATATTTTTTTTTCCAAAGTAACTAAAAAAATATTTTTTTTTCCAAAGTAACTAAAAAAGTAACTTTTTTTCCAAAGTAACTAAAAAAATATTTTTTTTTCCAAAGTAACTAAAAAAGTAACTTTTTTTCCAAAGTAACTAAAAAAATATTTTTTTTTCCAAAGTAACTAAAAAAATATATTTTTTTTCCAAAGTAACTAAAAAAATATTTTTTTTTCCAAAGTAACTAAAAAAATATTTTTTTTTCCAAAGAAACTAAAAAAATATTTTTTTTTCCAAAGTAACTAAAAAATTTTTTTTTTTCCAAAGTAACTAAAAAAATTTTTTTTTTTCCAAAGTAACTAAAAAAATATTTTTTTTTCCAAAGTAACAAAAAAAAAAATTTTTTTTCCAAAGTAACTAAAAAAATATATTTTTTTCCAAAGTAACTAAAAACGTAACTTTTTTTCCAAAGTAACTAAAAAAATATTTTTTTTTCCAAAGTAACTAAAAAAATATTTTTTTTTCCAAAGTAACTAAAAAAAATATTTTTTTTCCAAAGTAACTAAAAAAATATTTTTTTTTCCAAAGTAACTAAAAACGTAACTTTTTTTCCAAAGTAACTAAAAAAATTTTTTTTTTTCCAAAGTAACTAAAAAATTTTTTTTTTCCAAAGTAACTAAAAAAATTTTTTTTTTTCCAAAGTAACAAAAAAAATATTTTTTTTTCCAAAGTAACTAAAAAAATATATTTTTTTCCAAAGTAACTAAAAAAGTAACTTTTTTTCCAAAGTAACTAAAAAAATATTTTTTTTTCCAAAGTAACTAAAAAAGTAACTTTTTTTCCAAAGTAACTAAAAAAATATTTTTTTTTCCAAAGTAACTAAAAAAATATATTTTTTTCCAAAGTAACTAAAAAAATATTTTTTTTTCCAAAGTAACTAAAAAAATATTTTTTTTTCCAAAGAAACTAAAAAAATATTTTTTTTTCCAAAGTAACTAAAAAAATTTTTTTTTTCCAAAGTAACTAAAAAAAATTTTTTTTTTCCAAAGTAACTAAAAAAAAATTTTTTTTTCCAAAGTAACAAAAAAAATAATTTTTTTTCCAAAGTAACTAAAAAAATATATTTTTTTCCAAAGTAACTAAAAACGTAACTTTTTTTCCAAAGTAACTAAAAAAATATTTTTTTTTCCAAAGTAACTAAAAAAATATTTTTTTTTCCAAAGTAACTAAAAAAATATTTTTTTTTTCCAAAGAAACTAAAAAAATATTTTTTTTTCCAAAGTAACTAAAAAAATATTTTTTTTCCAAAGTAACTAAAAAAAAAATTTTTTTTCCAAAGTAACTAAAAAAATATTTTTTTTTCCAAAGAAATTAAAAAAATATTTTTTTTCCAAAGTAACTAAAAAAAAAAAAAAATTTCCAAAGTAACTAAAATAATATTTTTTTTTCCAAAGTAACTAAAAAAATATTTTTTTTTCCAAAGTAACTAAAAAATATTTTTTTTCCAAAGAAACTAAAAAAAATTATTTTTTTCCAAAGTAACTAAAAAAATTTTTTTTTTCCAAAGTAACAAAAAAAATATTTTTTTTTCCAAAGTAACTAAAAATTTTTTTTTTTTTTCCAAAGTAACTAAAAAAGTAACTTTTTTTCCAAAGTAACTAAAAAAAATTTTTTTTTTTCCAAAGTAACTAAAAATTTTTTTTTTTTCCAAAGTAACTAAAAAAATATTTTTTTTCCAAAGTAACTAAAAAAATATTTTTTTTCCAAAGTAACTAAAAAAATATTTTTTTTTCCAAAGAAACAAAAAAAATATATTTTTTTTCCAAAGTAACTAAAAAAATATTTTTTTTTCCAAAGTAACTAAAAAAATATTTTTTTTTCCAAAGTAACTAAAAAATATTTTTTTTTCCAAAGTAACAAAATTTTTTTTTTTTTTCCAAAGTAACTAAAAAAATATTTTTTTTTCCAAAGTAACTAAAAAAGTAACTTTTTTTCCAAAGTAACTAAAAAAATATTTTTTTTTCCAAAGTAACTAAAAAAATATTTTTTTTTCCAAAGTAACTAAAAAAATATTTTTTTTCCCAAAGTAACAAAAAAAATATTTTTTTTTCCAAAGTAACTAAAAAAATTTTTTTTTTCCAAAGTAACTAAAAAAAAAATTTTTTTTCCAAAGAAACTAAAAAAATATTTTTTTTTCCAAAGTAACTAAAAAAAAAAAAAAAAAATCCAAAGTAACAAAAAAAATTTTTTTTTTTCCAAAGTAACTAAAAAATATTTTTTTTTCCAAAGAAACTAAAAAAAATTATTTTTTTCCAAAGTAACTAAAAATTTTTTTTTTTTTCCAAAGTAACTAAAACATTTTTTTTTTCCAAAGTAACTAAAAAAATATTTTTTTTTCCAAAGTAACAAAAATTTTTTTTTTTTTTCCAAAGTAACTAAAAAAATATTTTTTTTTCCAAAGTAACTAAAAAAGTAACTTTTTTTCCAAAGTAACTAAAAAAATATATTTTTTTCCAAAGTAACTAAAAAAGTAACTTTTTTTCCAAAGTAACTAAAAAAATATTTTTTTTTCCAAAGTAACTAAAAAAGTAACTTTTTTTCCAAAGTAACTAAAAAAATATTTTTTTTCCAAAGTAACTAAAAAAATATTTTTTTTTCCAAAGTAACTAAAAAAAATTTTTTTTTTCCAAAGTAACTAAAAAAATATTTTTTTTTCCAAAGTAACTAAAAATTTTTTTTTTTTCCAAAGTAACTAAAAAAATATTTTTTTTCCAAAGTAACTAAAAAAATATTTTTTTTTCCAAAGAAACTAAAAAAATATTTTTTTTTCCAAAGTAACTAAAAAAAATTTTTTTTTTCCAAAGTAACTAAAAAAATTTTTTTTTTCCAAGGTAACAAAAAAAATATTTTTTTTTCCAAAGTAACAAAAAAAATATTTTTTTTTCCAAAGTAACTAAAAAAATAATTTTTTTTTCCAAAGTAACTAAAAAAGTAACTTTTTTCCAAAGTAACTAAAAAAATATTTTTTTTTCCAAAGTAACAAAAAAAATATTTTTTTTTCCAAAGTAACTAAAAAATTTTTTTTTTTTCCAAAGTAACTAAAAAAGTAACTTTTTTTCCAAAGTAACTAAAAAAATATATTTTTTTCCAAAGTAACTAAAAATATATATTTTTTTCCAAAGTAACTAAAAAAATAATTTTTTTTCCAAAGTAACAAAAAAAATATTTTTTTTTCCAAAGTAACTAAAAAAATATTTTTTTTTCCAAAGTAACTAAAAAAATATTTTTTTTTCCAATAACTAAAAAAATATTTTTTTTTCCAAAGTAACTAAAAAAATATTTTTTTTTCCAAAGAAACTAAAAAAATATTTTTTTTTCCAAAGTAACTAAAAAAAAATTTTTTTTTCCAAAGTAACAAAAAAAAATTTTTTTTTTCCAAAGTAACTAAAAAATATATTTCTTTCCAAAGAAACTAAAAAAAATTTTTTTTTTCCAAAGTAACTAAAAAAAAATTTTTTTTCCAAAGTAACTAAAACATTTTTTTTTCCAAAGTAACTAAAAAAATAATTTTTTTTCCAAAGTAACAAAAAAAATATTTTTTTTTCCAAAGTAACTAAAAAAATATTTTTTTTCCAAAGTAACTAAAAAAGTAACTTTTTTTCCAAAGTAACTAAAAAAATATTTTTTTTTCCAAAGTAACTAAAAAAGTATTTTTTTTTCCAAAGTAACTAAAAAAATATTTTTTTTTCCAAAGTAACTAAAAAAATATTTTTTTTTCCAAAGTAACTAAAAAAATATTTTTTTTTCCAAAGTAACTAAAAAAATATTTTTTTTTCCAAAGAAACTAAAAAAATATTTTTTTTCCAAAGTAACTAAAAAAATATTTTTTTTTCCAAAGTAACTAAAAAAATATTTTTTTTTCCAAAGTAACTAAAAAAATATTTTTTTTTCCAAAGTAACTAAAAAAAAAAAAAAATTCCAAAGAAACTAAAAAAATTTTTTTTTTTCCAAAGTAACTAAAAAAATATTTTTTTTTCCAAAGTAACTAAAAAAATATTTTTTTTTCCAAAGTAACAAAAAAAATATTTTTTTTTCCAAAGTAACTAAAAAAATATTTTTTTTTCCAAAGTAACTAAAAAAGTAACTTTTTTTCCAAAGTAACTAAAAAAAATTTTTTTTTTCCAAAGTAACTAAAAAAATATTTTTTTTTCCAAAGTAACTAAAAAAATATTTTTTTTTCCAAAGTAACTAAAAAAATATTTTTTTTTCCAAAGAAACAAAAAAAATATTTTTTTTTCCAAAGTAACAAAAAAAATATTTTTTTTTCCAAAGTAACTAAAAAAATATTTTTTTTTCCAAAGAAACTAAAAAAATATTTTTTTTCCAAAGTAACTAAAAAAAATTTTTTTTTCCCAAAGTAACTAAAAAAATATTTTTTTTTCCAAAGTAACTAAAAAAATATTTTTTTTTCCAAAGTAACTAAAAAAATTTTTTTTTTTCCAAAGAAACAAAAAAATTTTTTTTTTTTCCAAAGTAACTAAAAAAATATTTTTTTTTCCAAAGTAACTAAAAAAATATTTTTTTTTCCAAAGAAACTAAAAAAATATTTTTTTTTCCAAAGTAACTAAAAAAAATTTTTTTTTTGAAAAGTAACTAAAAAATTTTTTTTTTTTCCAAAGAAACTAAAAAAAATTATTTTTTTTCCAAAGTAACTAAAAAAATATTTTTTTTTCCAAAGTAACTAAAAAAATATTTTTTTTCCAAAGTAACTAAAAAAGTAACTTTTTTTCCAAAGTAACTAAAAAAATATTTTTTTTTCCAAAGTAACAAAAAAAATATTTTTTTTTCCAAAGTAACTAAAAAAGTAACTTTTTTTCCAAAGTAACTAAAAAAATATTTTTTTTTCCAAAGTAACTAAAAAAATATTTTTTTTTCCAAAGTAACTAAAAAAATATTTTTTTTTCCAAAGTAACTAAAAAAATATTTTTTTTTCCAAAGAAACTAAAAAAATATTTTTTTTTCCAAAGTAACTAAAAAATTTTTTTTTTTTCCAAAGTAACTAAAAAAATTTTTTTTTTTCCAAAGTAACTAAAAAAAATTTTTTTTTTCCAAAGTAACAAAAAAAATATTTTTTTTTCCAAAGTAACTAAAAAAATATTTTTTTTTCCAAAGTAACTAAAAAAGTAACTTTTTTTCCAAAGTAACTAAAAAAATATTTTTTTTTCCAAAGTAACTAAAAAAGTAACTTTTTTTCCAAAGTAACTAAAAAAATATTTTTTTTTCCAAAGTAACTAAAAAAATATATTTTTTTTCCAAAGTAACTAAAAAAATATTTTTTTTTCCAAAGTAACTAAAAAAATATTTTTTTTTCCAAAGAAACTAAAAAAATATTTTTTTTTCCAAAGTAACTAAAAAATTTTTTTTTTTCCAAAGTAACTAAAAAAAATTTTTTTTTTCCAAAGTAACTAAAAAAATATTTTTTTTTCCAAAGTAACAAAAAAAATAATTTTTTTTCCAAAGTAACTAAAAAAATATATTTTTTTCCAAAGTAACTAAAAACGTAACTTTTTTTCCAAAGTAACTAAAAAAATATTTTTTTTTCCAAAGTAACTAAAAAAATATTTTTTTTTCCAAAGTAACTAAAAAAAATATTTTTTTTCCAAAGTAACTAAAAAAATATTTTTTTTTCCAAAGTAACTAAAAACGTAACTTTTTTTCCAAAGTAACTAAAAAATTTTTTTTTTTTCCAAAGTAACTAAAATTTTTTTTTTTTCCAAAGTAACTAAAAAAAATTTTTTTTTTCCAAAGTAACAAAAAAAATATTTTTTTTTCCAAAGTAACTAAAAAAATATATTTTTTTCCAAAGTAACTAAAAAAGTAACTTTTTTTCCAAAGTAACTAAAAAAAATTTTTTTTTCCAAAGTAACTAAAAAAGTAACTTTTTTTCCAAAGTAACTAAAAAAATATTTTTTTTTCCAAAGTAACTAAAAAAATATTTTTTTTTCCAAAGTAACTAAAAAAATATTTTTTTTTCCAAAGTAACTAAAAAAATATTTTTTTTCCAAAGAAACTAAAAAAATATTTTTTTTTCCAAAGTAACTAAAAAAAATTTTTTTTTCCAAAGTAACTAAAAAAAATTTTTTTTTTCCAAAGTAACTAAAAAAAAATTTTTTTTTCCAAAGTAACAAAAAAAATAATTTTTTTTCCAAAGTAACTAAAAAAATATATTTTTTTCCAAAGTAACTAAAAACGTAACTTTTTTTCCAAAGTAACTAAAAAAATATTTTTTTTTCCAAAGTAACTAAAAAAATATTTTTTTTTCCAAAGTAACTAAAAAAATATTTTTTTTTCCAAAGAAACTAAAAAAATATTTTTTTTTCCAAAGTAACTAAAAAAATATTTTTTTTCCAAAGTAACTAAAAAAAAAATTTTTTTTCCAAAGTAACTAAAAAAAATTTTTTTTTTCCAAAGAAATTAAAAAAATATTTTTTTTCCAAAGTAACTAAAAAAAAAAAAAAATTTCCAAAGTAACTAAAATAATATTTTTTTTTCCAAAGTAACTAAAAAAATATTTTTTTTTCCAAAGTAACTAAAAAATATTTTTTTTCCAAAGAAACTAAAAAAAATTATTTTTTTCCAAAGTAACTAAAAAAATTTTTTTTTTCCAAAGTAACAAAAAAAATATTTTTTTTTCCAAAGTAACTAAAAAATTTTTTTTTTTTCCAAAGTAACTAAAAAAGTAACTTTTTTTCCAAAGTAACTAAAAAAATATTTTTTTTTCCAAAGTAACTAAAAAAAATATTTTTTTTCCAAAGAAACTAAAAAAAAATTTTTTTTTCCAAAGTAACTAAAAAAATATTTTTTTTTCCAAAGTAACTAAAAAAATATTTTTTTTTCCAAAGAAACTAAAAAAATATTTTTTTTTCCAAAGTAACTAAAAAAAATTTTTTTTTTGAAAAGTAACTAAAAAAATTTTTTTTTTTCCAAAGAAACTAAAAAAAATTATTTTTTTTCCAAAGTAACTAAAAAAAAATTTTTTTTTCCAAAGTAACTAAAAAAATATTTTTTTCCAAAGTAACTAAAAAAGTAACTTTTTTTCCAAAGTAACTAAAAAAATATTTTTTTTTCCAAAGTAACTAAAAAAATATTTTTTTTTCCAAAGTAACTAAAAAAGTAACTTTTTTTCCAAAGTAACTAAAAAAATATTTTTTTTTCCAAAGTAACTAAAAAAGTAACTTTTTTTCCAAAGTAACTAAAAAATTTTTTTTTTTTCCAAAGTAACTAAAAAAATATTTTTTTTCCAAAGTAACTAAAAAAATATTTTTTTTTCCAAAGTAACTAAAAAAATATTTTTTTTTCCAAAGAAACTAAAAAAATATTTTTTTTTCCAAAGTAACTAAAAAATTATTTTTTTTCCAAAGTAACTAAAAAAAAATTTTTTTTTCCAAAGTAACTAAAAAAATTATTTTTTTTCCAAAGTAACAAAAAAAATAATTTTTTTTCCAAAGTAACTAAAAAAATATATTTTTTTCCAAAGTAACAAAAAAAATATTTTTTTTTCCAAAGTAACAAAAAAAATATTTTTTTTTCCAAAGTAACTAAAAAAGTAACTTTTTTTCCAAAGTAACTAAAAAAATATTTTTTTTTCCAAAGTAACTAAAAAAATATTTTTTTTTCCAAAGTAACTAAAAAAATATTTTTTTTTCCAAAGTAACTAAAAAAATATTTTTTTTTCCAAAGAAACTAAAAAAATATTTTTTTTTCCAAAGTAACTAAAAAATTTTTTTTTTTTCCAAAGTAACTAAAAAATTTTTTTTTTTTCCAAAGTAACTAAAAAAAAAATTTTTTTTCCAAAGTAACAAAAAAAATATTTTTTTTTCCAAAGTAACTAAAAAAATATTTTTTTTTCCAAAGTAACTAAAAAAGTAACTTTTTTTCCAAAGTAACTAAAAAAATATTTTTTTTTCCAAAGTAACTAAAAAAGTAACTTTTTTTCCAAAGTAACTAAAAAAATATTTTTTTTTCCAAAGTAACTAAAAAAATATATTTTTTTTCCAAAGTAACTAAAAAAATATTTTTTTTTCCAAAGTAACTAAAAAAATATTTTTTTTTCCAAAGAAACTAAAAAAATATTTTTTTTTCCAAAGTAACTAAAAAATTTTTTTTTTTCCAAAGTAACTAAAAAAATTTTTTTTTTTCCAAAGTAACTAAAAAAATATTTTTTTTTCCAAAGTAACAAAAAAAATAATTTTTTTTCCAAAGTAACTAAAAAAATATATTTTTTTCCAAAGTAACTAAAAACGTAACTTTTTTTCCAAAGTAACTAAAAAAATATTTTTTTTTCCAAAGTAACTAAAAAAATATTTTTTTTTCCAAAGTAACTAAAAAAAATATTTTTTTTCCAAAGTAACTAAAAAAATATTTTTTTTTCCAAAGTAACTAAAAACGTAACTTTTGTTCCAAAGTAACTAAAAAAATTTTTTTTTTTCCAAAGTAACTAAAATTTTTTTTTTTTCCAAAGTAACTAAAAAAATTTTTTTTTTTCCAAAGTAACAAAAAAAATATTTTTTTTTCCAAAGTAACTAAAAAAATATATTTTTTTTCCAAAGTAACTAAAAAAGTAACTTTTTTTCCAAAGTAACTAAAAAAATATTTTTTTTTCCAAAGTAACTAAAAAAGTAACTTTTTTTCCAAAGTAACTAAAAATATATTTTTTTTTCCAAAGTAACTAAAAAAATATTTTTTTTTCCAAAGTAACTAAAAAAATATTTTTTTTTCCAAAGTAACTAAAAAAATATTTTTTTTTCCAAAGAAACTAAAAAAATATTTTTTTTTCCAAAGTAACTAAAAAAATTTTTTTTTTCCAAAGTAACTAAAAAAAATTTTTTTTTTCCAAAGTAACTAAAAAAAATTTTTTTTTTCCAAAGTAACAAAAAAAATAATTTTTTTTCCAAAGTAACTAAAAAAATATATTTTTTTCCAAAGTAACTAAAAACGTAACTTTTTTTCCAAAGTAACTAAAAAAATATTTTTTTTTCCAAAGTAACTAAAAAAATATTTTTTTTTCCAAAGTAACTAAAAAAATATTTTTTTTTTCCAAAGAAACTAAAAAAATATTTTTTTTTCCAAAGTAACTAAAAAAATATTTTTTTTCCAAAGTAACTAAAAAAAAAATTTTTTTTCCAAAGTAACTAAAAAAATATTTTTTTTTCCAAAGAAATTAAAAAAATATTTTTTTTCCAAAGTAACTAAAAAAAAAAAAAAATTTCCAAAGTAACTAAAATAATATTTTTTTTTCCAAAGTAACTAAAAAAATATTTTTTTTTCCAAAGTAACTAAAAAATATTTTTTTTCCAAAGAAACTAAAAAAAATTATTTTTTTCCAAAGTAACTAAAAAAATTTTTTTTTTCCAAAGTAACAAAAAAAATATTTTTTTTTCCAAAGTAACTAAAAAAATTTTTTTTTTTCCAAAGTAACTAAAAAAGTAACTTTTTTTCCAAAGTAACTAAAAAAAATTTTTTTTTTTCCAAAGTAACTAAAAATTTTTTTTTTTTCCAAAGTAACTAAAAAAATATTTTTTTTTCCAAAGTAACTAAAAAAATATTTTTTTTCCAAAGTAACTAAAAAAATATTTTTTTTTCCAAAGAAACAAAAAAAATATTTTTTTTTCCAAAGTAACTAAAAAAATATTTTTTTTTCCAAAGTAACTAAAAAAATATTTTTTTTTCCAAAGTAACTAAAAAATATTTTTTTTTCCAAAGTAACAAAATTTTTTTTTTTTTTTCCAAAGTAACTAAAAAAATATTTTTTTTTCCAAAGTAACTAAAAAAGTAACTTTTTTTCCAAAGTAACTAAAAAAATATTTTTTTTTCCAAAGTAACTAAAAAAATATTTTTTTTTCCAAAGTAACTAAAAAAATATTTTTTTTCCCAAAGTAACAAAAAAAATATTTTTTTTTCCAAAGTAACTAAAAAAATTTTTTTTTTCCAAAGTAACTAAAAAAAAATTTTTTTTTCCAAAGAAACTAAAAAAATATTTTTTTTTCCAAAGTAACTAAAAAAAAAAAAAAAAATTCCAAAGTAACAAAAAAAATTTTTTTTTTTCCAAAGTAACTAAAAAATATTTTTTTTTCCAAAGAAACTAAAAAAAATTATTTTTTTCCAAAGTAACTAAAAATTTTTTTTTTTTTCCAAAGTAACTAAAACATTTTTTTTTTCCAAAGTAACTAAAAAAATATTTTTTTTTCCAAAGTAACAAAAAATTTTTTTTTTTTTCCAAAGTAACTAAAAAAATATTTTTTTTTCCAAAGTAACTAAAAAAGTAACTTTTTTTCCAAAGTAACTAAAAAAATATATTTTTTTCCAAAGTAACTAAAAAAGTAACTTTTTTTCCAAAGTAACTAAAAAAATATTTTTTTTTCCAAAGTAACTAAAAAAATATTTTTTTTCCAAAGTAACTAAAAAAATATTTTTTTTTCCAAAGTAACTAAAAAAATATTTTTTTTTCCAAAGTAACTAAAAAAATATTTTTTTTCCCAAAGAAACTAAAAAAATATTTTTTTTCCAAAGTAACTAAAAAAATATTTTTTTTTCCAAAGTAACTAAAAAAATATTTTTTTTTCCAAAGTAACTAAAAAAATATTTTTTTTTCCAAAGTAACTAAAAAAAAAAAAAAATTTCCAAAGAAACTAAAATTTTTTTTTTTTTTCCAAAGTAACTAAAAAAATATTTTTTTTTCCAAAGTAACAAAAAAAAATTTGTTTTTCCAAAGTAACTAAAAAAATATTTGTTTTTCCAAAGTAACTAAAAAAGTAACTTTTTTTCCAAAGTAACTAAAAAAATATTTTTTTTCCAAAGTAACTAAAAAAATATTTTTTTTTCCAAAGTAACTAAAAAAATATTTTTTTTTCCAAAGTAACTAAAAAAATATTTTTTTTTCCAAAGAAACAAAAAAAATATTTTTTTTTCCAAAGTAACTAAAAAAATATTTTTTTTTCCAAAGTAACTAAAAAAATATTTTTTTTTCCAAAGTAACTAAAAAATATATTTTTTTCCAAAGTAACAAAAAAAAATTTTTTTTTCCAAAGTAACTAAAAAAATATTTTTTTTCCAAAGTAACTAAAAAAGTAACTTTTTTTCCAAAGTAACTAAAAAAATATTTTTTTTTCCAAAGTAACTAAAAAAATATTTTTTTTTCCAAAGTAACTAAAAAAATATTTTTTTTTCCAAAGTAACTAAAAAAGTAACTTTTTTTCCAAAGTAACTAAAAAAATATATTTTTTTCCAAAGTAACTAAAAAAGTAACTTTTTTTCCAAAGTAACTAAAAAAATATTTTTTTTTCCAAAGTAACTAAAAAAATATTTTTTTTTCCAAAGTAACTAAAAAAATATTTTTTTTTCCAAAGTAACTAAAAAAATATTTTTTTTCCCAAAGTAACAAAAAAAATATTTTTTTTTCCAAAGTAACTAAAAAAAAAAATTTTTTCCAAAGTAACTAAAAAAAAATTTTTTTTTCCAAAGAAACTAAAAAAATATTTTTTTTTCCAAAGTAACTAAAAAAAAAAAAAAAAATTCCAAAGTAACAAAAAAAATTTTTTTTTTTCCAAAGTAACTAAAAAATATTTTTTTTTCCAAAGAAACTAAAAAAAATTATTTTTTTCCAAAGTAACTAAAAATTTTTTTTTTTTTCCAAAGTAACTAAAACATTTTTTTTTTCCAAAGTAACTAAAAAAATATTTTTTTTTCCAAAGTAACAAAAATTTTTTTTTTTTTTCCAAAGTAACTAAAAAAATATTTTTTTTTCCAAAGTAACTAAAAAAGTAACTTTTTTTCCAAAGTAACTAAAAAAATATATTTTTTTCCAAAGTAACTAAAAAAGTAACTTTTTTTCCAAAGTAACTAAAAAAATATTTTTTTTTCCAAAGTAACTAAAAAAATATTTTTTTTCCAAAGTAACTAAAAAAATATTTTTTTTTCCAAAGTAACTAAAAAAATATTTTTTTTTCCAAAGTAACTAAAAAAATATTTTTTTTCCCAAAGAAACTAAAAAAATATTTTTTTTCCAAAGTAACTAAAAAAATATTTTTTTTTCCAAAGTAACTAAAAAAATATTTTTTTTTCCAAAGTAACTAAAAAAATATTTTTTTTTCCAAAGTAACTAAAAAAAAAAAAAATTTCCAAAGAAACTAAAATTTTTTTTTTTTTTCCAAAGTAACTAAAAAAATATTTTTTTTTCCAAAGTAACAAAAAAAAATTTGTTTTTCCAAAGTAACTAAAAAAATATTTTTTTTTCCAAAGTAACTAAAAAAGTAACTTTTTTTCCAAAGTAACTAAAAAAATATTTTTTTTTCCAAAGTAACTAAAAAAATATTTTTTTTTCCAAAGTAACTAAAAAAATTTTTTTTTTTCCAAAGTAACTAAAAAATTTTTTTTTTTTCCAAAGTAACTAAAAAAATATTTTTTTTTCCAAAGTAACTAAAAAAATATTTTTTTTTTCCAAAGTAACTAAAAAAATATTTTTTTTTCCAAAGTAACTAAAAAAATAATTTTTTTTCCAAAGTAACTAAAAAAATATTTTTTTTTCCAAAGTAACTAAAAAAATATTTTTTTTTCCAAAGTAACTAAAAAAATATTTTTTTTTCCAAAGTAACTAAAAAAATATTTTTTTTTCCAAAGTAACTAAAAAAATATTTTTTTTTCCAAAGTAACTAAAAAAATATTTTTTTTTCCAAAGAAACTAAAAAAATATTTTTTTTTCCAAAGTAACTAAAAAAATATTTTTTTTTCCAAAGTAACTAAAAAAATATTTTTTTTCCCAAAGTAACTAAAAAAATATTTTTTTTTCCAAAGTAACTAAAAAAATTTTTTTTTTTCCAAAGAAACTAAAAAAATATTTTTTTTTCCAAAGTAACTAAAAAAAATATTTTTTTTCCAAAGAAACTAAAAAAATATTTTTTTTTCCAAAGTAACTAAAAAATATTTTTTTTTCCAAAGTAACTAAAAAAATATATTTTTTTCCAAAGTAACTAAAAAAATATTTTTTTTCCCAAAGAAACTAAAAAAATATTTTTTTTTCCAAAGTAACTAAAAAAAATATTTTTTTTCCAAAGAAACTAAAAAAATATTTTTTTTTCCAAAGTAACTAAAAAATATTTTTTTTTCCAAAGTAACTAAAAAAATATTTTTTTTTCCAAAGTAACTAAAAAAATATTTTTTTTTCCAAAGAAACTAAAAAAATATTTTTTTTTCCAAAGTAACTAAAAAAATATTTTTTTTTCCAAAGTAACTAAAAAAATATATTTTTTTCCAAAGTAACTAAAAAAAATATTTTTTTTTCCAAAGTAACTAAAAAAATATTTTTTTTTTCCAAAGTAACTAAAAAAAAATTTTTTTTTCCAAAGTAACTAAAAAAAAATTTTTTTTCCCAAAGTAACTAAAAAAATATTTTTTTTTCCAAAGTAACTAAAAAAATATTTTTTTTTCCAAAGTAACTAAAAAAAATATTTTTTTTTCCAAAGTAACTAAAAATTTTTTTTTTTTTCCAAAGTAACTAAAAAAATATTTTTTTTTCCAAAGTAACTAAAAAAATATTTTTTTTTCCAAAGTAACTAAAAAAATATTTTTTTTCCCAAAGTAACTAAAAAAATATTTTTTTTCCCAAAGAAACTAAAAAAATATTTTTTTTTCCAAAGTAACTAAAAAATTATTTTTTTTCCCAAAGAAACTAAAAAAATATTTTTTTTTCCAAAGTAACTAAAAAAATATTTTTTTTCCCAAAGTAACTAAAAAAATATTTTTTTTTCCAAAGTAACTAAAAAAAAATATTTTTTTCCAAAGTAACTAAAAAAATATTTTTTTTTCCAAAGTAACTAAAAAAATATTTTTTTTTCCAAAGTAACTAAAAAAATATTTTTTTTTCCAAAGTAACTAAAAAATATTTTTTTTTCCAAAGTAACTAAAAAAATATATTTTTTTCCAAAGTAACTAAAAAAATATTTTTTTTCCCAAAGAAACTAAAAAAATATTTTTTTTCCAAAGAAACTAAAAAAATATTTTTTTTTCCAAAGTAACTAAAAAATATTTTTTTTTCCAAAGTAACTAAAAAAATATTTTTTTTTCCAAAGAAACTAAAAAAATATTTTTTTTTCCAAAGTAACTAAAAAAATATTTTTTTTCCCAAAGTAACTAAAAAAATATTTTTTTTTCCAAAGTAACTAAAAAAAATATTTTTTTTTCCAAAGTAACTAAAAAAATATTTTTTTTTTCCAAAGTAACTAAAAAAAAATTTTTTTTTCCAAAGTAACTAAAAAAATATTTTTTTTCCCAAAGTAACTAAAAAAATATTTTTTTTTCCAAAGTAACTAAAAAAATATATTTTTTTCCAAAGTAACTAAAAAAATATTTTTTTTTCCAAAGTAACTAAAAAAATATTTTTTTTTCCAAAGTAACTAAAAAAATATTTTTTTTTCCAAAGTAACTAAAAAAATAATTTTTTTCCAAAGTCACTAAAAAAATATTTTTTTTTCCAAAGAAACTAAAAAAATATTTTTTTTTTCCAAAGTAACTAAAAAAATTTTTTTTTTTCCAAAGTAACTAAAAAATTATTTTTTTCCCCAAAGTAACTAAAAAAATAATTTTTTTTCCAAAGTAACTAAAAAAATAATTTTTTTTCCAAAGTAACTAAAAAAATATTTTTTTTTCCAAAGTAACTAAAAAAATATTTTTTTTCCCAAAGTAACTAAAAAAATATTTTTTTTTCCAAAGTAACTAAAAAAATATTTTTTTTTCCAAAGTAACTAAAAAAATATTTTTTTTTCCAAAGTAACTAAAAAATATTTTTTTTTCCAAAGAAACTAAAAAAATATTTTTTTTTCCAAAGTAACTAAAAAAATATTTTTTTTTCCAAAGTAACTAAAAAAATATTTTTTTTTCCAAAGTAACTAAAAAAATATTTTTTTTCCCAAAGTAACTAAAAAAATATTTTTTTTTCCAAAGTAACTAAAAAAATATTTTTTTTCCCCAAAGTAACTAAAAAAATATTTCTTTTTCCAAAGAAACTAAAAAAATATTTTTTTTTCCAAAGTAACTAAAAAAATATTTTTTTTTCCAAAGTAACTAAAAAAATATTTTTTTTCCCAAAGAAACTAAAAAAAAATTTTTTTTTCCAAAGTAACTAAAAAATTTTTTTTTTTCCAAAGAAACTAAAAAAATATTTTTTTTTCCAAAGTAACTAAAAAAATATTTTTTTTTCCAAAGTAACTAAAAAAATATTTTTTTTTCCAAAGAAACTAAAAAAATATTTTTTTTTCCAAAGTAACTAAAAAATATTTTTTTTTCCAAAGTAACTAAAAAAATATTTTTTTTTCCAAAGTAACTAAAAAAATATTTTTTTTTCCAAAGTAACTAAAAAAATATTTTTTTTTTCCAAAGTAACTAAAAAAATATTTTTTTTTCCAAAGTAACTAAAAAAATAATTTTTTTTCCAAAGTAACTAAAAAAATAATTTTTTTTCCAAAGTAACTAAAAAAATATTTTTTTTTCCAAAGTAACTAAAAAAATATTTTTTTTTCCAAAGTAACTAAAAAAATATTTTTTTTTCCAAAGAAACTAAAAAAATATTTTTTTTTCCAAAGTAACTAAAAAAATATTTTTTTTTCCAAAGTAACTAAAAAAATATTTTTTTTCCCAAAGTAACTAAAAAAATATTTTTTTTTCCAAAGTAACTAAAAATTTTTTTTTTTCCAAAGAAACTAAAAAAATATTTTTTTTCCAAAGTAACTAAAAAAAATATTTTTTTTCCAAAGAAACTAAAAAAATATTTTTTTTTCCAAAGTAACTAAAAAATATTTTTTTTTCCAAAGTAACTAAAAAAATATATTTTTTTCCAAAGTAACTAAAAAAATATTTTTTTTCCCAAAGAAACTAAAAAAATATTTTTTTTTCCAAAGTAACTAAAAAAATATTTTTTTTCCAAAGAAACTAAAAAAATATTTTTTTTTCCAAAGTAACTAAAAAATATTTTTTTTTCCAAAGTAACTAAAAAAATATTTTTTTTTCCAAAGTAACTAAAAAAATATTTTTTTTTCCAAAGAAACTAAAAAAATATTTTTTTTTCCAAAGTAACTAAAAAAATATTTTTTTTTCCAAAGTAACTAAAAAAATATTTTTTTTTCCAAAGTAACTAAAAAAATAATTTTTTTTCCAAAGTAACTAAAAAAATAATTTTTTTTCCAAAGTAACTAAAAAAATATTTTTTTTTCCAAAGTAACTAAAAAAATATTTTTTTTTCCAAAGTAACTAAAAAAATATTTTTTTTTCCAAAGAAACTAAAAAAATATTTTTTTTTCCAAAGTAACTAAAAAAATATTTTTTTTTCCAAAGTAACTAAAAAAATATTTTTTTTCCCAAAGTAACTAAAAAAATATTTTTTTTTCCAAAGTAACTAAAAAATTTTTTTTTTTCCAAAGAAACTAAAAAAATATTTTTTTTCCCAAAGAAACTAAAAAAATATTTTTTTTTCCAAAGTAACTAAAAAAATATTTTTTTTCCAAAGAAACTAAAAAAATATTTTTTTTTCCAAAGTAACTAAAAAATATTTTTTTTTCCAAAGTAACTAAAAAAATATTTTTTTTTCCAAAGTAACTAAAAAAATATTTTTTTTTCCAAAGAAACTAAAAAAATATTTTTTTTTCCAAAGTAACTAAAAAAATATTTTTTTTTCCAAAGTAACTAAAAAAATATTTTTTTTTCCAAAGTAACTAAAAAAAATATTTTTTTTTCCAAAGTAACTAAAAAAATATTTTTTTTTTCCAAAGTAACTAAAAAAAAAAATTTTTTTCCAAAGTAACTAAAAAAATATTTTTTTTCCCAAAGTAACTAAAAAAATAATTTTTTTTCCAAAGTAACTAAAAAAATAATTTTTTTTCCAAAGTAACTAAAAAAATATTTTTTTTTCCAAAGTAACTAAAAAAATATTTTTTTTCCCAAAGTAACTAAAAAAATATTTTTTTTTCCAAAGTAACTAAAAAAATATTTTTTTTTCCAAAGTAACTAAAAAATATTTTTTTTTCCAAAGTAACTAAAAAATATTTTTTTTTCCAAAGAAACTAAAAAAATATTTTTTTTTCCAAAGTAACTAAAAAAATATTTTTTTTTCCAAAGTAACTAAAAAAATATTTTTTTTCCCAAAGTAACTAAAAAAATATTTTTTTCCCAAAGAAACTAAAAAAATATTTTTTTTTCCAAAGTAACTAAAAATTTATTTTTTTTCCAAAGAAACTAAAAAAATATTTTTTTTTTCCAAAGTAACTAAAAAAATATTTTTTTTTCCAAAGTAACTAAAAAAAAATATTTTTTTCCAAAGTAACTAAAAAAATATTTTTTTTTCCAAAGTAACTAAAAAAATATTTTTTTTCCCAAAGTAACTAAAAAAATATTTTTTTTTCCAAAGTAACTAAAAAAATATTTTTTTTCCAAAGTAACTAAAAAAATATTTTTTTTTCCAAAGTAACTAAAAAATATTTTTTTTTCCAAAGAAACTAAAAAAATATTTTTTTTTCCAAAGTAACTAAAAAAATATTTTTTTTTCCAAAGTAACTAAAAAAATATTTTTTTTCCCAAAGTAACTAAAAAAATATTTTTTTTCCCAAAGAAACTAAAAAAATATTTTTTTTTCCAAAGTAACTAAAAATTTATTTTTTTTTCCAAAGAAACTAAAAAAATATTTTTTTTTTCCAAAGTAACTAAAAAAATATTTTTTTTTCCAAAGTAACTAAAAAAATATATTTTTTTCCAAAGTAACTAAAAAAATATTTTTTTTTCCAAAGTAACTAAAAAAATATTTTTTTTCCCAAAGTAACTAAAAAAATATTTTTTTTTTCCAAAGTAACTAAAAAAAATTTTTTTTTTCCAAAGTAACTAAAAAAATATTTTTTTTTCCAAAGTAACTAAAAAAATATTTTTTTTTCCAAAGTAACTAAAAAAATATTTTTTTTTCCAAAGTAACTAAAAAAAAATATTTTTTTCCAAAGTAACTAAAAAAATATTTTTTTTTCCAAAGTAACTAAAAAAATATTTTTTTTTCCAAAGTAACTAAAAAAATATTTTTTTTTTTCCAAAGTAACTAAAAAAATTTTTTTTTTTCCAAAGTAACTAAAAAAATTTTTTTTTTTCCAAAGTAACTAAAAAAATATTTTTTTTTCCAAAGTAACTAAAAAAATATTTTTTTTTCCAAAGTAACTAAAAAAATATTTTTTTTTCCAAAGTAACTAAAAAAATATTTTTTTTTCCAAAGTAACTAAAAAAATATTTTTTTTTCCAAAGTAACTAAAAAAATATTTTTTTTTCCAAAGTAACTAAAAAAATATTTTTTTTCCCAAAGTAACTAAAAAAATATTTTTTTCCCAAAGAAACTAAAAAAATATTTTTTTTTCCAAAGTAACTAAAAATTTATTTTTTTTCCAAAGAAACTAAAAAAATATTTTTTTTTTCCAAAGTAACTAAAAAAATATTTTTTTTTCCAAAGTAACTAAAAAAAAATATTTTTTTCCAAAGTAACTAAAAAAATATTTTTTTTTCCAAAGTAACTAAAAAAATATTTTTTTTCCCAAAGTAACTAAAAAAATATTTTTTTTTCCAAAGTAACTAAAAAAATATTTTTTTTCCAAAGTAACTAAAAAAATATTTTTTTTTCCAAAGTAACTAAAAAATATTTTTTTTTCCAAAGAAACTAAAAAAATATTTTTTTTTCCAAAGTAACTAAAAAAATATTTTTTTTTCCAAAGTAACTAAAAAAATATTTTTTTTCCCAAAGTAACTAAAAAAATATTTTTTTTCCCAAAGAAACTAAAAAAATATTTTTTTTTCCAAAGTAACTAAAAATTTATTTTTTTTTCCAAAGAAACTAAAAAAATATTTTTTTTTTCCAAAGTAACTAAAAAAATATTTTTTTTTCCAAAGTAACTAAAAAAAAATATTTTTTTCCAAAGTAACTAAAAAAATATTTTTTTTTCCAAAGTAACTAAAAAAATATTTTTTTTTCCAAAGTAACTAAAAAAATATTTTTTTTTTCCAAAGTAACTAAAAAAAATTTTTTTTTTCCAAAGTAACTAAAAAAATATTTTTTTTTCCAAAGTAACTAAAAAAATATTTTTTTTTCCAAAGTAACTAAAAAAATATTTTTTTTTCCAAAGTAACTAAAAAAATATTTTTTTTTCCAAAGTAACTAAAAAAATATTTTTTTTTCCAAAGTAACTAAAAAAATATTTTTTTTTCCAAAGTAACTAAAAAAATATTTTTTTTTCCAAAGAAACTAAAAAAATATTTTTTTTTCCAAAGTAACTAAAAAAATATTTTTTTTTCCAAAGTAACTAAAAAAATATTTTTTTTCCCAAAGTAACTAAAAAAATATTTTTTTTCCCAAAGAAACTAAAAAAATATTTTTTTTTCGAAAGTAACTAAAATTTTTTTTTTTTTTCCAAAGAAACTAAAAAAATATTTTTTTTTCCAAAGTAACTAAAAAAATATTTTTTTTCCCAAAGAAACTAAAAAAATATTTTTTTTTCCAAAGTAACTAAAAAAAATATTTTTTTTCCAAAGAAACTAAAAAAATATTTTTTTTTCCAAAGTAACTAAAAAATATTTTTTTTTCCAAAGTAACTAAAAAAATATTTTTTTTCCAAAGTAACTAAAAAAATATTTTTTTTTCCAAAGTAACTAAAAAAATATTTTTTTTTCCAAAGTAACTAAAAAAATATTTTTTTTCCCAAAGTAACTAAAAAAATATTTTTTTTTCCAAAGTAACTAAAAAAATATTTTTTTTTCCAAAGTAACTAAAAAAATATTTTTTTTTCCAAAGTAACTAAAAAATATTTTTTTTTCCAAAGAAACTAAAAAAATATTTTTTTTTCCAAAGTAACTAAAAAAATATTTTTTTTTCCAAAGTAACTAAAAAAATATTTTTTTTCCCAAAGTAACTAAAAAAATATTTTTTTTCCCAAAGAAACTAAAAAAATATTTTTTTTTCCAAAGTAACTAAAAATTTATTTTTTTTCCAAAGAAACTAAAAAAATATTTTTTTTTTCCAAAGTAACTAAAAAAATATTTTTTTTTCCAAAGTAACTAAAAAAAAATATTTTTTTCCAAAGTAACTAAAAAAATATTTTTTTTTCCAAAGTAACTAAAAAAATATTTTTTTTTCCAAAGTAACTAAAAAAATATTTTTTTTTTCCAAAGTAACTAAAAAATTTTTTTTTTTCCAAAGTAACTAAAAAAATAATTTTTTTTCCAAAGTAACTAAAAAAAAATATTTTTTTCCAAAGTAACTAAAAAAATATTTTTTTTTCCAAAGTAACTAAAAAAATATTTTTTTTTCCAAAGTAACTAAAAAAATATTTTTTTTTCCAAAGTAACTAAAAAAATAATTTTTTTCCAAAGTCACTAAAAAAATATTTTTTTTTCCAAAGAAACTAAAAAAATATTTTTTTTTTCCAAAGTAACTAAAAAAAAATTTTTTTTTCCAAAGTAACTAAAAAATTATTTTTTTCCCCAAAGTAACTAAAAAAATAATTTTTTTTCCAAAGTAACTAAAAAAATATTTTTTTTTCCAAAGTAACTAAAAAAATATTTTTTTTTCCAAAGTAACTAAAAAAATATTTTTTTTCCCAAAGTAACTAAAAAAATATTTTTTTTTCCAAAGTAACTAAAAAAATATTTTTTTTCCAAAGTAACTAAAAAAATATTTTTTTTTCCAAAGTAACTAAAAAATATTTTTTTTTCCAAAGAAACTAAAAAAATATTTTTTTTTCCAAAGTAACTAAAAAAATATTTTTTTTTCCAAAGTAACTAAAAAAATATTTTTTTTCCCAAAGTAACTAAAAAAATATTTTTTTTCCCAAAGAAACTAAAAAAATATTTTTTTTTCCAAAGTAACTAAAAATTTATTTTTTTTTCCAAAGAAACTAAAAAAATATTTTTTTTTTCCAAAGTAACTAAAAAAATATTTTTTTTTTCCAAAGTAACTAAAAAAAAATATTTTTTTCCAAAGTAACTAAAAAAATTTTTTTTTTTCCAAAGAAACTAAAAAAATATTTTTTTTTCCAAAGTAACTAAAAAAAATATTTTTTTTCCAAAGAAACTAAAAAAATATTTTTTTTTCCAAAGTAACTAAAAAATATTTTTTTTTCCAAAGTAACTAAAAAAATATATTTTTTTCCAAAGTAACTAAAAAAATATTTTTTTTCCCAAAGAAACTAAAAAAATATTTTTTTTTCCAAAGTAACTAAAAAAATATTTTTTTTCCAAAGAAACTAAAAAAATATTTTTTTTTCCAAAGTAACTAAAAAATATTTTTTTTTCCAAAGTAACTAAAAAAATATTTTTTTTTCCAAAGTAACTAAAAAAATATTTTTTTTTCCAAAGAAACTAAAAAAATATTTTTTTTTCCAAAGTAACTAAAAAAATATTTTTTTTCCCAAAGTAACTAAAAAAATATTTTTTTTTCCAAAGTAACTAAAAAAAATATTTTTTTTTCCAAAGTAACTAAAAAAATATTTTTTTTTTCCAAAGTAACTAAAAAAAAATTTTTTTTTCCAAAGTAACTAAAAAAATATTTTTTTTCCCAAAGTAACTAAAAAAATATTTTTTTTTCCAAAGTAACTAAAAAAATATTTTTTTTTCCAAAGTAACTAAAAAAAATATTTTTTTTTCCAAAGTAACTAAAAATTTATTTTTTTTTCCAAAGTAACTAAAAAAATATTTTTTTTTCCAAAGTAACTAAAAAAATATTTTTTTTTCCAAAGTAACTAAAAAAATATTTTTTTTCCAAAGTAACTAAAAAAATATTTTTTTTTCCAAAGTAACTAAAAAAATATTTTTTTTTCCAAAGTAACTAAAAAAATATTTTTTTTTCCAAAGTAACTAAAAAAATAATTTTTTTCCAAAGTCACTAAAAAAATATTTTTTTTTCCAAAGAAACTAAAAAAATATTTTTTTTTTCCAAAGTAACTAAAAAAAAAATTTTTTTTCCAAAGTAACTAAAAAATTATTTTTTTCCCCAAAGTAACTAAAAAAATAATTTTTTTTCCAAAGTAACTAAAAAAATATTTTTTTTTCCAAAGTAACTAAAAAAATATTTTTTTTTCCAAAGTAACTAAAAAAATATTTTTTTTCCCAAAGTAACTAAAAAAATATTTTTTTTTCCAAAGTAACTAAAAAAATATTTTTTTTCCAAAGTAACTAAAAAAATATTTTTTTTTCCAAAGTAACTAAAAAATATTTTTTTTTCCAAAGAAACTAAAAAAATATTTTTTTTTCCAAAGTAACTAAAAAAATATTTTTTTTTCCAAAGTAACTAAAAAAATATTTTTTTTCCCAAAGTAACTAAAAAAATATTTTTTTTCCCAAAGAAACTAAAAAAATATTTTTTTTTCCAAAGTAACTAAAAAATTATTTTTTTTTCCAAAGAAACTAAAAAAATATTTTTTTTTTCCAAAGTAACTAAAAAAATATTTTTTTCCAAAGTAACTAAAAAAATATTTTTTTTTCCAAAGTAACTAAAAAAATATTTTTTTTTCCAAAGTAACTAAAAAAATTTTTTTTTTTCCAAAGTAACTAAAAAAATTTTTTTTTTTCCAAAGTAACTAAAAAAATTTTTTTTTTTCCAAAGTAACTAAAAAAATATTTTTTTTTCCAAAGTAACTAAAAAAATATTTTTTTTTCCAAAGTAACTAAAAAAATATTTTTTTTTCCAAAGTAACTAAAAAAATATTTTTTTTTCCAAAGTAACTAAAAAAATATTTTTTTTTCCAAAGTAACTAAAAAAATATTTTTTTTTCCAAAGTAACTAAAAAAAATTTTTTTTTTCCAAAGTAACTAAAAAAATTTTTTTTTTTCCAAAGTAACTAAAAAAATTTTTTTTTTTCCAAAGTAACTAAAAAAATATTTTTTTTTCCAAAGTAACTAAAAAAATATTTTTTTTTCCAAAGTAACTAAAAAAATATTTTTTTTTCCAAAGTAACTAAAAAAATATTTTTTTTTCCAAAGAAACTAAAAAAATATTTTTTTTTCCAAAGTAACTAAAAAAATATTTTTTTTTCCAAAGTAACTAAAAAAATATTTTTTTTCCCAAAGTAACTAAAAAAATATTTTTTTTCCCAAAGAAACTAAAAAAATATTTTTTTTTCCAAAGTAACTAAAATTTTTTTTTTTTTTCCAAAGAAACTAAAAAAATATTTTTTTTTCCAAAGTAACTAAAAAAATATTTTTTTTCCCAAAGAAACTAAAAAAATATTTTTTTTTCCAAAGTAACTAAAAAAAATATTTTTTTTCCAAAGAAACTAAAAAAATATTTTTTTTTCCAAAGTAACTAAAAAATATTTTTTTTTCCAAAGTAACTAAAAAAATATTTTTTTTTCCAAAGTAACTAAAAAAATATTTTTTTTTCCAAAGTAACTAAAAAAATAATTTTTTTTCCAAAGTAACTAAAAAAATATTTTTTTTTCCAAAGTAACTAAAAAAATATTTTTTTTTCCAAAGAAACTAAAAAAATATTTTTTTTCCCAAAGTAACTAAAAAAATATTTTTTTTCCCAAAGAAACTAAAAAAATATTTTTTTTTCCAAAGTAACTAAAAAAATTTTTTTTTTCCAAAGAAACTAAAAGAATATATTTTTTTTCCAAAGTAACTAAAAAAATATTTTTTTTCCCAAAGAAACTAAAAAAATATTTTTTTTTCCAAAGTAACTAAAAAAAATATTTTTTTTCCAAAGAAACTAAAAAAATATTTTTTTTTCCAAAGTAACTAAAAAATATTTTTTTTCCAAAGTAACTAAAAAAATATTTTTTTTTCCAAAGTAACTAAAAAAATATTTTTTTTTCCAAAGTAACTAAAAAAATAATTTTTTTTCCAAAGTAACTAAAAAAATATTTTTTTTTCCAAAGTAACTAAAAAAATATATTTTTTTCCAAAGTAACTAAAAAAATATTTTTTTTTCCAAAGTAACTAAAAAAATATTTTTTTTCCAAAGAAACTAAAAAAATATTTTTTTTTCCAAAGTAACTAAAAAAATATATTTTTTTCCAAAGTAACTAAAAAAATATTTTTTTTTCCAAAGTAACTAAAAAAATATTTTTGTTTCCAAAGTAACTAAAAAAATATTTTTTTTTCCAAAGTAACTAAAAAAATATTTTTTTTTCCAAAGTAACTAAAAAAATATATTTTTTTCCAAAGTAACTAAAAAAATATTTTTTTTTCCAAAGTAACTAAAAAAATATTTTTTTTTCCAAAGTAACTAAAAAAATATTTTTTTTCCCAAAGTAACTAAAAAAATATTTTTTTTCCCAAAGAAACTAAAAAAATATTTTTTTTCCAAAGTAACTAAAAAATTATTTTTTTTTCCAAAGAAACTAAAAAAATATTTTTTTTTCCAAAGTAACTAAAAAAATATTTTTTTTTCCAAAGTAACTAAAAAAATATTTTTTTTTCCAAAGTAACTAAAAAAAAATATTTTTTTCCAAAGTAACTAAAAAAATATTTTTTTTTTTCCAAAGTAACTAAAAAAATATTTTTTTTTCCAAAGTAACTAAAAAAATATTTTTTTTTCCAAAGTAACTAAAAAAATAATTGTTTTCCAAAGTCACTAAAAAAATATTTTTTTTTCCAAAGAAACTAAAAAAATATTTTTTTTTTCCAAAGTAACTAAAAAAAAATTTTTTTTTTCCAAAGTAACTAAAAAATTATTTTTTTCCCCAAAGTAACTAAAAAAATAATTTTTTTTCCAAAGTAACTAAAAAAATATTTTTTTTTCCAAAGTAACTAAAAAAATATTTTTTTTTCCAAAGTAACTAAAAAAAATTTTTTTTTTCCAAAGTAACTAAAAAAATTTTTTTTTTTCCAAAGTAACTAAAAAAATATTTTTTTTTCCAAAGTAACTAAAAAAATATTTTTTTTTCCAAAGTAACTAAAAAAATATTTTTTTTTCCAAAGTAACTAAAAAAATATTTTTTTTTCCAAAGTAACTAAAAAAATATTTTTTTTTCCAAAGTAACTAAAAAAATATTTTTTTTTCCAAAGAAACTAAAAAAATATTTTTTTTTCCAAAGTAACTAAAAAAATATTTTTTTTTCCAAAGTAACTAAAAAAATATTTTTTTTCCCAAAGTAACTAAAAAAATATTTTTTTCCCCAAAGAAACTAAAAAAATATTTTTTTTTCCAAAGTAACTAAAATTTTTTTTTTTTTCCAAAGAAACTAAAAAAATATTTTTTTTTCCAAAGTAACTAAAAAAATATTTTTTTTCCCAAAGAAACTAAAAAAATATTTTTTTTTCCAAAGTAACTAAAAAAAATATTTTTTTTCCAAAGAAACTAAAAAAATATTTTTTTTTCCAAAGTAACTAAAAAATATTTTTTTTTCCAAAGTAACTAAAAAAATATTTTTTTTTCCAAAGTAACTAAAAAAATATTTTTTTTTCCAAAGTAACTAAAAAAATAATTTTTTTTCCAAAGTAACTAAAAAAATATTTTTTTTTCCAAAGTAACTAAAAAAATATTTTTTTTTCCAAAGAAACTAAAAAAATATTTTTTTTCCCAAAGTAACTAAAAAAATATTTTTTTTCCCAAAGAAACTAAAAAAATATTTTTTTTTCCAAAGTAACTAAAAAATTTTTTTTTTTCCAAAGAAACTAAAAGAATATTTTTTTTTCCAAAGTAACTAAAAAAATATTTTTTTTCCCAAAGAAACTAAAAAAATATTTTTTTTTCCAAAGTAACTAAAAAAAATATTTTTTTTCCAAAGAAACTAAAAAAATATTTTTTTTTCCAAAGTAACTAAAAAATATTTTTTTTCCAAAGTAACTAAAAAAATATTTTTTTTTCCAAAGTAACTAAAAAAATATTTTTTTTTCCAAAGTAACTAAAAAAATAATTTTTTTTCCAAAGTAACTAAAAAAATATTTTTTTTTCCAAAGTAACTAAAAAAATATTTTTTTTTCCAAAGTAACTAAAAAAATATTTTTTTTTCCAAAGTAACTAAAAAAATATTTTTTTTCCAAAGAAACTAAAAAAATATTTTTTTTTCCAAAGTAACTAAAAAAATATATTTTTTTCCAAAGTAACTAAAAAAATATTTTTTTTTCCAAAGTAACTAAAAAAATATTTTTGTTTCCAAAGTAACTAAAAAAATATTTTTTTTTCCAAAGTAACTAAAAAAATATTTTTTTTTCCAAAGTAACTAAAAAAATATATTTTTTTCCAAAGTAACTAAAAAAATATTTTTTTTTCCAAAGTAACTAAAAAAATATTTTTTTTTCCAAAGTAACTAAAAAAATATTTTTTTTCCCAAAGTAACTAAAAAAATATTTTTTTTCCCAAAGAAACTAAAAAAATATTTTTTTTCCAAAGTAACTAAAAAATTATTTTTTTTTCCAAAGAAACTAAAAAAATATTTTTTTTTCCAAAGTAACTAAAAAAATATTTTTTTTTCCAAAGTAACTAAAAAAATATTTTTTTTTCCAAAGTAACTAAAAAAAAATATTTTTTTCCAAAGTAACTAAAAAAATATTTTTTTTTTTCCAAAGTAACTAAAAAAATATTTTTTTTTCCAAAGTAACTAAAAAAATATTTTTTTTTCCAAAGTAACTAAAAAAATAATTGTTTTCCAAAGTCACTAAAAAAATATTTTTTTTTCCAAAGAAACTAAAAAAATATTTTTTTTTTCCAAAGTAACTAAAAAAAAATTTTTTTTTTCCAAAGTAACTAAAAAAATATTTTTTTTCCCAAAGAAACTAAAAAAATATTTTTTTTCCAAAGTAACTAAAAAATTATTTTTTTTTCCAAAGAAACTAAAAAAATATTTTTTTTTCCAAAGTAACTAAAAAAATATTTTTTTTTCCAAAGTAACTAAAAAAATATTTTTTTTTCCAAAGTAACTAAAAAAAAATATTTTTTTCCAAAGTAACTAAAAAAATATTTTTTTTTTTCCAAAGTAACTAAAAAAATATTTTTTTTTCCAAAGTAACTAAAAAAATATTTTTTTTTCCAAAGTAACTAAAAAAATAATTGTTTTCCAAAGTCACTAAAAAAATATTTTTTTTTCCAAAGAAACTAAAAAAATATTTTTTTTTTCCAAAGTAACTAAAAAAAATTTTTTTTTTTCCAAAGTAACTAAAAAATTATTTTTTTCCCCAAAGTAACTAAAAAAATAATTTTTTTTCCAAAGTAACTAAAAAAATATTTTTTTTTCCAAAGTAACTAAAAAAATATTTTTTTTTCCAAAGTAACTAAAAAAATATTTTTTTTCCCAAAGTAACTAAAAAAATATTTTTTTTTCCAAAGTAACTAAAAAAATATTTTTTTTTCCAAAGTAACTAAAAAAATATTTTTTTTTCCAAAGTAACTAAAAAATATTTTTTTTTCCAAAGAAACTAAAAAAATATTTTTTTTTCCAAAGTAACTAAAAAAATATTTTTTTTTCCAAAGTAACTAAAAAAATATTTTTTTTCCCAAAGTAACTAAAAAAATATTTTTTTTCCCAAAGAAACTAAAAAAATATTTTTTTTTCCAAAGTAACTAAAAATTTATTTTTTTTTCCAAAGAAACTAAAAAAATATTTTTTTTTCCAAAGTAACTAAAAAAATATTTTTTTTTCCAAAGTAACTAAAAAAAAATATTTTTTTCCAAAGTAACTAAAAAAATATTTTTTTTTCCAAAGTAACTAAAAAAATATTTTTTTTTCCAAAGTAACTAAAAAAATTTATTTTTTTTTCCAAAGTAACTAAAAAAATTTATTTTTTTCCAAAGTAACTAAAAAAATAATTTTTTTTCCAAAGTAACTAAAAAAATATTTTTTTTTCCAAAGTAACTAAAAAAATATTTTTTTTTCCAAAGTAACTAAAAAAATATATTTTTTTCCAAAGTAACTAAAAAAATATTTTTTTTTCCAAAGTAACTAAAAAAATATTTTTTTTTCCAAAGTAACTAAAAAAATATTTTTTTTTTCCAAAGAAACTAAAAAAATATTTTTTTTTCCAAAGTAACTAAAAAAATATTTTTTTTTCCAAAGTAACTAAAAAAATATTTTTTTTCCCAAAGAAACTAAAAAAATATTTTTTTTTCCAAAGTAACTAAAATTTTTTTTTTTTTTCCAAAGAAACTAAAAAAATATATTTTTTTCCAAAGTAACTAAAAAAATAAGTAACTAAAAAAATATTTTTTTTTTCCAAAGTAACTAAAAAAATATTTTTTTTTCCAAAGTAACTAAAAAAATATATTTTTTTCCAAAGTAACTAAAAAAATATTTTTTTCCCAAAGTAACTAAAAAAATTATTTTTTTTCCCAAAGTAACTAAAAAAATATTTTTTTTTCCAAAGTAACTAAAAAAATATATTTTTTTCCAAAGTAACTAAAAAAATATTTTTTTTTCCAAAGTAACTAAAAAAATATTTTTTTTTTCCAAAGTAACTAAAAAAATATTTTTTTTTCCAAAGTAACTAAAAAAATATTTTTTTTCCAAAGTAACTAAAAAAATATATTTTTTTCCAAAGTAACTAAAAAAATATTTTTTTTTCCAAAGTAACTAAAAAAATATTTTTTTCCCAAAGTAACTAAAAAAATATTTTTTTTTCCAAAGTAACTAAAAAAATATTTTTTTTCCCAAAGTAACTAAAAAATATTTTTTTTTCCAAAGTAACTAAAAAATATTTTTTTTCCCAAAGAAACTAAAAAAATATTTTTTTTTCCAAAGTAACTAAAAAAATATTTTTTTTTCCAAAGTAACTAAAAAAATATTTTTTTTTCCAAAGTAACTAAAAAAATATTTTTTTTTCCAAAGTAACTAAAAAAATATTTTTTTTTTCCAAAGTAACTAAAAAAATATTTTTTTTTCCAAAGTAACTAAAAAAATATTTTTTTTTCCAAAGTAACTAAAAAAATATTTTTTTTCCAAAGAAACTAAAAAAATATTTTTTTTTCCAAAGTAACTAAAAAAATATTTTTTTTTCAAAGTAACTAAAAAAATATTTTTTTTTCCAAAGTAACTAAAAAAATAATTTTTTTTCCAAAGTAACTAAAAAAATATTTTTTTTTCCAAAGTAACTAAAAAAATATTTTTTTTTCCAAAGTAACTAAAAAAATATTTTTTTTTCCAAAGTAACTAAAAAAATATTTTTTTTTCCAAAGTAACTAAAAAAATATTTTTTTTTCCCAAAGTAACTAAAAAAATATTTTTTTTCCCAAAGAAACTAAAAAAATATTTTTTTTTCCAAAGTAACTAAAAAATTTTTTTTTTCCAAAGAAACTAAAAAAAATATTTTTTTTCCAAAGTAACTAAAAAAATATTTTTTTTTCCAAAGTAACTAAAAAATATTTTTTTTTTCCAAAGTAACTAAAAAATATTTTTTTTTCCAAAGTAACTAAAAAAATATATTTTTTCCAAAGTAACTAAAAAAATATTTTTTTTTCCAAAGTAACTAAAAAATATTTTTTTTCCAAAGTAACTAAAAAAATATTTTTTTTTCCAAAGTAACTAAAAAAATATTTTTTTTTTCCAAAGTAACTAAAAAAATAATTTTTTTTCCAAAGTAACTAAAAAAATATTTTTTTTTCCAAAGAAACTAAAAAAATATTTTTTTTTCCAAAGTAACTAAAAAATATTTTTTTTCCCAAAGTAACTAAAAAATATTTTTTTTTTCCAAAGTAACTAAAAAAATATTTTTTTTCCCAAAGAAACTAAAAAAATATTTTCTTTTCCAAAGTAACTAAAAAAAATATTTTTTTTCCAAAGAAACTAAAAAAATATTTTTTTTCCAAAGTAACTAAAAAATATATTTTTTCCAAAGTAACTAAAAAAATATTTTTTTTTCCAAAGTAACTAAAAAAATATTTTTTTTTCCAAAGTAACTAAAAAAATATTTTTTTTTCCAAAGTAACTAAAAAAATATTTTTTTTTCCAAAGTAACTAAAAAAAATATTTTTTTTTCCAAAGTAACTAAAAAAATAATTTTTTTTCCAAAGTAACTAAAATTTTTTTTTTTTTTTCCAAAGAAACTAAAAAAATATTTTTTTTTCCAAAGTAACTAAAAAATATATTTTTTTTCCAAAGAAACTAAAAAAATATTTTTTTTTCCAAAGTAACTAAAAAATATTTTTTTTTCCAAAGTAACTAAAAAATATTTTTTTTTCCAAAGTAACTAAAAAAATATTTTTTTTTCCAAAGTAACTAAAAAAATATTTTTTTTTCCAAAGTAACTAAAAAAATATTTTTTTTCCAAAGTAACTAAAAAAATATTTTTTTTTCCAAAGTAACTAAAAAAATATTTTTTTTTCCAAAGTAACTAAAAAAATATTTTTTTTCCAAAGTAACTAAAAAAATATTTTTTTTTCCAAAGTAACTAAAAAAATATTTTTTTTTTCCAAAGTAACTAAAAAAAATATTTTTTTCCAAAGTAACTAAAAAAATATTTTTTTTTCCAAAGTAACTAAAAAAATATTTTTTTTTCCAAAGTAACTAAAAAAATATTTTTTTTTCCAAAGTAACTAAAAAAATATTTTTTTTTCCAAAGTAACTAAAAAAATATTTTTTTTTCCAAAGTAACTAAAAAAATATTTTTTTTTCCAAAGTAACTAAAAAAATATTTTTTTTCCCAAAGTAACTAAAAAAATATTTTTTTTCCCAAAGAAACTAAAAAAATATTTTTTTTCCAAAGTAACTAAAAAAAATATTTTTTTTCCAAAGAAACTAAAAAAATATTTTTTTTTCCAAAGTAACTAAAAAATATTTTTTTTTCCAAAGTAACTAAAAAAATATTTTTTTTTCCAAAGTAACTAAAAAAATATTTTTTTTCCCAAAGAAACTAAAAAAAATATTTTTTTTTCCAAAGTAACTAAAAAAAATATTTTTTTTCCAAAGAAACTAAAAAAATATTTTTTTTCCAAAGTAACTAAAAAATATTTTTTTTTCCAAAGTAACTAAAAAAATATTTTTTTTTCCAAAGTAACTAAAAAAAATTTTTTTTTTCCAAAGTAACTAAAAAAAATTTTTTTTTCCAAAGTAACTAAAAAAATATTTTTTTTTCCAAAGTAACTAAAAAATATTTTTTTTTTCCAAAGTAACTAAAAAAATATTTTTTTTTCCAAAGTAACTAAAAAAATATTTTTTTTCCAAAGTAACTAAAAAAATATTTTTTTTCCAAAGTAACTAAAAAAAAATATTTTTTTCCAAAGTAACTAAAAAAATATTTTTTTTCCAAAGTAACTAAAAAAATATTTTTTTTTCCAAAGTAACTAAAAAAATATTTTTTTTTCCAAAGTAACTAAAAAAATATTTTTTTTTCCAAAGTAACTAAAAAAATATTTTTTTTCCAAAGTAACTAAAAAAATATTTTTTTTTCCAAAGAAACTAAAAAAATATTTTTTTTTCCAAAGTAACTAAAAATTTTTTTTTTTTTCCAAAGAAACTAAAAAAAAAATTTTTTTTCCAAAGTAACTAAAAAAATATTTTTTTTTCCAAAGTAACTAAAAAAATATTTTTTTTTCCAAAGTAACTAAAAAAATATTTTTTTTTTCCAAAGTAACTAAAAAAATATTTTTTTTTCCAAAGTAACTAAAAAATA
Source organism: Melanostigma gelatinosum (assembly GCF_949748355.1). Taxonomy (NCBI): domain Eukaryota; kingdom Metazoa; phylum Chordata; class Actinopteri; order Perciformes; family Zoarcidae; genus Melanostigma; species Melanostigma gelatinosum. Next base: position 197,364 of record NW_027634990.1, read on the forward strand.
TTTTTTTTTCCAAAGTAACTAAAAAAATATTTTTTTTTCCAAAGTAACTAAAAAAATAAAAAAAATTCCAAAGTAACTAAAAAAATATTTTTTTTTCCAAAGTAACTAAAAAAATATTTTTTTTTCCAAAGTAACTAAAAAAATATTTTTTTTTCCAAAGAAACTAAAAAAATATTTTTTTTTCCAAAGTAACTAAAAAAATATTTTTTTTCCCAAAGAAACTAAAAAAATATTTTTTTTCCAAAGTAACTAAAAAATATATATTTTTTTCCAAAGTAACTAAAAAAATATTTTTTTTCCCAAAGAAACTAAAAAAATATTTTTTTTCCAAAGTAACTAAAAAAAAAAAAATTTTCCAAAGAAATTAAAAAAATATTTTTTTTCCAAAGTAACTAAAAAATATTTTTTTTTCCAAAGTAACTAAAAAAATATTTTTTTTTCCAAAGTAACTAAAAAATATTTTTTTTCCCAAAGAAACTAAAAAAATATTTTTTTTCCAAAGTAACTAAAAAATATATTTTTTTTCCAAAGAAACTAAAAAAATATTTTTTTTTCCAAAGTAACTAAAAAAATATTTTTTTTTCCAAAGTAACTAAAAAAATATTTTTTTTCCCAAAGTAACTAAAAAAATATTTTTTTCCAAAGTAACTAAAAAATATTTTTTTTTTCCAAAGTAACTAAAAAAATATTTTTTTTTCCAAAGAAACTAAAAAAATATTTTTTTTTCCAAAGTAACTAAAAAAATATTTTTTTTTCAAAGTAACTAAAAAAATATTTTTTTTTCCAAAGTAACTAAAAAAATATATTTTTTTCCAAAGTAACTAAAAAAATATTTTTGTTTCCAAAGTAACTAAAAAAATATTTTTTTTCCAAAGTAACTAAAAATTTTTTTTTTTTTTCCAAAGTAACTAAAAAAAAATTTTTTTTTCCAAAGTAACTAAAAAAATAATTTTTTTCCCAAAGAAACTAAAAAAATATTTTTTTTTCCAAAGTAACTAAAAAAATATTTTTTTTCCAAAGAAACTAAAAAAATATTTTTTTTCCAAAGTAACTAAAAAAATATTTTTTTTCCCAAAGAAACTAAAAAATATTTTTTTTTCCAAAGTAACTAAAAAAAATATTTTTTTTCCAAAGAAACTAAAAAAATATTTTTTTTTCCAAAGTAACTAAAAAATATTTTTTTTTCCAAGTAACTAAAAAAATATTTTTTTTTCCAAAGTAACTAAAAAAATTTTTTTTTTCCAAAGTAACTAAAAAAAATTTTTTTTTTTCCAAAGTAACTAAAAAAATATTTTTTTTTTCCAAAGTAACTAAAAAAATATTTTTTTTTCCAAAGTAACTAAAAAAATATTTTTTTTTCCAAAGTAACTAAAAAAATATTTTTTTTTCCAAAGTAACTAAAAAAATATTTTTTTTTCCAAAGTAACTAAAAAAATATTTTTTTTCCAAAGTAACTAAAAAAATATTTTTTTTCCAAAGTAACTAAAAAAATATTTTTTTTTCCAAAGTAACTAAAAAAATATTTTTTTTTCCAAAGTAACTAAAAAAATATTTTTTTTTCCAAAGTAACTAAAAAAATATTTTTTTTTCCAAAGAAACTAAAAAAATATTTTTTTTCCAAAGTAACTAAAAAAATTTTTTTTTTTCCAAAGAAACTAAAAAAAAATTTTTTTTCCAAAGTAACTAAAAAAATATTTTTTTTTCCAAAGTAACTAAAAAATATTTTTTTTCCAAAGTAACTAAAAAAATATTTTTTTTTCCAAAGTAACTAAAAAAATATTTTTTTTTCCAAAGTAACTAAAAAAATATTTTTTTTCCAAAGTAACTAAAAAAATATTTTTTTTTCCAAAGTAACTAAAAAAAATAAAAAAAATTCCAAAGTAACTAAAAAAATATTTTTTTTTCCAAAGTAACTAAAAAAATATTTTTTTTTCCAAAGTAACTAAAAAAATATTTTTTTTCCAAAGAAACTAAAAAAATATTTTTTTTTCCAAAGTAACTAAAAAAATATTTTTTTTCCCAAAGTAACTAAAAAAATATTTTTTTTTTTCCAAAGTAACTAAAAAAATATTTTTTTTCCCAAAGAAACTAAAAAAATATTTTTTTTTTCCAAAGTAACTAAAAAAAAAAAAATTTTTCCAAAGAAACTAAAAAAATATTTTTTTTTCCAAAGTAACTAAAAAATATTTTTTTTCCAAAGTAACTAAAAAAATATTTTTTTTTCCAAAGTAACTAAAAAAATATTTTTTTTTCCCAAAGAAACTAAAAAAATATTTTTTTTTCCAAAGTAACTAAAAAATATATTTTTTTTCCAAGAAACTAAAAAAAATATTTTTTTTTCCAAAGTAACTAAAAAATATTTTTTTTCCAAAGTAACTAAAAAATATTTTTTTTTCCAAAGTAACTAAAAAAATATTTTTTTTCCAAAGTAACTAAAAAAATATTTTTTTTTCCAAAGTAACTAAAAAAATATTTTTTTTCCAAAGTAACTAAAAAAATATTTTTTTTTCCAAAGTAACTAAAAAATATATTTTTTTCCAAAGAAACTAAAAAATATTTTTTTTTCCAAAGTAACTAAAAAAATATTTTTTTTTCCAAAGTAACTAAAAAAATATTTTTTTTTCCAAAGTAACTAAAAAAATATTTTTTTTTCCAAAGTAACTAAAAAAATATTTTTGTTTCCAAAGTAACTAAAAAAAATATTTTTTTTTCCAAAGTAACTAAAATTTTTTTTTTTTTCCAAAGTAACTAAAAAAAATTTTTTTTTCCAAAGTAACTAAAAAAATAATTTTTTTTCCAAAGTAACTAAAAAAATATTTTTTTTTCCAAAGTAACTAAAAAAATATTTTTTTTTCCAAAGTAACTAAAAAAATTTTTTTTTTTCCAAAGTAACTAAAAAAATATTTTTTTTTTCCAAAGTAACTAAAAAAATATTTTTTTTTCCAAAGTAACTAAAAAAATATTTTTTTTCCCAAAGTAACTAAAAAAATATTTTTTTTCCCAAAGTAACTAAAAATTTTTTTTTTTTTCCAAAGTAACTAAAAAAATTTTTTTTTTTCCAAAGTAACTAAAAAAATAATTTTTTTTCCAAAGTAACTAAAAAAATATTTTTTTTTCCAAAGTAACTAAAAAATATTTTTTTTTCCAAAGTAACTAAAAAAATTTTTTTTTTCAAAGTAACTAAAAAAATATTTTTTTTCCCAAAGTAACTAAAAAAATATTTTTTTTCCCAAAGTAACTAAAAAAATATTTTTTTTCCAAAGTAACTAAAAAAATATTTTTTTTTCCAAAGTAACTAAAAAAATATTTTTTTTTCCAAAGTAACTAAAAAAATATTTTTTTTCCCAAAGTAACTAAAAAAATATTTTTTTTTCCAAAGTAACTAAAAAAATAATTTTTTTTCCAAAGTAACTAAAAAAATATTTTTTTTTCCAAAGAAACTAAAAAAATATTTTTTTTTCCAAAGTAACTAAAAAAATATTTTTTTTCCCAAAGTAACTAAAAAAATATTTTTTTTCCAAAGTAACTAAAAAAATATTTTTTTTTCCAAAGTAACTAAAAAAATATTTTTTTTTCCAAAGTAACTAAAAAAATATTTTTTTTCCCAAAGTAACTAAAAAAATATTTTTTTTTTCCAAGTAACTAAAAAAATAATTTTTTTTCCAAAGTAACTAAAAAAATATTTTTTTTTCCAAAGAACTAAAAAAATATTTTTTTTTCCAAAGTAACTAAAAAAATATTTTTTTCCCAAAGTAACTAAAAAAATATTTTTTTTTCCAAAGTAACTAAAAAAATATTTTTTTTCCCAAAGAAACTAAAAAAATATTTTTTTTCCCAAAGAAACTAAAAAAATATTTTTTTTTCCAAAGTAACTAAAAAAAATATTTTTTTTCCAAAGAAACTAAAAAAATATATTTTTTTCCAAAGTAACTAAAAAATATTTTTTTTTCCAAAGTAACTAAAAAAATATTTTTTTTTCCAAAGTAACTAAAAAAATATTTTTTTTTCCAAAGTAACTAAAAAAATATTTTTTTTTCCAAAGTAACTAAAAAAATATTTTTTTTTCCAAAGTAACTAAAAAAATATTTTTTTTTCCAAAGTAACTAAAAAAATATTTTTTTTTCCAAAGTAACTAAAAAAATATTTTTTTTTCCAAAGTAACTAAAAAAATATTTTTTTTCCAAAGTAACTAAAAAATATATTTTTTTTCCAAAGAAACTAAAAAAATATTTTTTTTTTCCAAAGTAACTAAAAAATATTTTTTTTTCAAAGTAACTAAACAAATATTTTTTTTTCCAAAGTAACTAAAAAAATATTTTTTTTTCCAAAGTAACTAAAAAAATATTTTTTTTTCCAAAGTAACTAAAAAAATTATTTTTTTTCCAAAGTAACTAAAAAAATATTTTTTTTCCAAAGTAACTAAAAAAATATTTTTTTTTCCAAAGAAACTAAAAAAATATTTTTTTTTCCAAAGTAACTAAAAAAATATTTTTTTTTCCAAAGTAACTAAAAAAATATTTTTTTTTCCAAAGTAACTAAAAAAATATTTTTTTTTCCAAAGTACTAAAAAATATTTTTGTTTCCAAAGTAACTAAAAAAAATATTTTTTTTCCAAAGTAACTAAAAATTTTTTTTTTTTTTCCAAAGTAACTAAAAAATTTTTTTTTTTCCAAAGTAACTAAAAAATAAATTTTTTCCAAGTAACTAAAAAAATATTTTTTTTCCAAAGTAACTAAAAAAATATTTTTTTTTCCAAAGTAACTAAAAAAAATTTTTTTTTTCCAAAGTAACTAAAAAAATATTTTTTTTTCCAAAGTAACTAAAAAAATATATTTTTTTCCAAAGTAACTAAAAAAATATTTTTTTTCCCAAAGTAACTAAAAAAATATTTTTTTTCCAAAGTAACTAAATTTTTTTTTTTTTTTCCAAAGTAACTAAAAATTTTTTTTTTTCCAAAGTAACTAAAAAAATAATTTTTTTTCCAAAGTAACTAAAAAAATATTTTTTTTTCCAAAGTAACTAAAAAAATATATTTTTTTCCAAAGTAACTAAAAAAAATTTTTTTTTTCCAAA
>NW_027634989.1:0-28130 GCF_949748355.1 Melanostigma gelatinosum
TTTTTTTCCAAAGTAACTAAAAAATTTTTTTTTTCCCAAAGTAACTAAAAAAATTTTTTTTTTCCAAAGTAACTAAAAAAATATTTTTTTTCCAAAGTAACTAAAAAAATATTTTTTTTTCCAAAGAAACTAAAAAAATTTTTTTTTTCCAAAGTAACTAAAAAAATTTTTTTTTTCCAAAGTAACTAAAAAAATTTTTTTTTTCCAAAGTAACTAAAAAAATTTTTTTTTTCCAAAGAAACTAAAAAAATATTTTTTTTTCCAAAGTAACTAAAACATTTTTTTTTTTTCCAAAGAAACTAAAAAATATTTTTTTTTCCAAAGTAACTAAAAAAATATTTTTTTTTCCAAAGTAACTAAAAAAATATTTTTTTTTTCCCAAAGTAACTAAAAAAATATTTTTTTTTCCAAAGTAACTAAAAAATATTTTTTTTTCCAAAGTAACTAAAAAAATATTTTTTTTTCCAAAGTAACTAAAAAAATATTTTTTTTTCCAAAGTAACTAAAAAAATATTTTTTTTTCCAAAGTAACTAAAAAAATATTTTTTTTTCCAAAGTAACTAAAAAAATATTTTTTTTTCCAAAGTAACTAAAAAAATATTTTTTTTTCCAAAGTAACTAAAAAAATATTTTTTTTTCCAAAGTAACTAAAAAAATATTTTTTTTTCCAAAGAAACTAAAAAAATATTTTTTTTCCCAAAGTAACTAAAAAAATATTTTTTTTTCCAAAGTAACTAAAAAAATATTTTTTTTTCCAAAGTAACTAAAAAAATATTTTTTTTTCCAAAGTAACTAAAAAAATATTTTTTTTTCCAAAGTAACTAAAAAAATATTTTTTTTTCCAAAGTAACTAAAAAAAAATTTTTTTTCCAAAGTAACTAAAAAAATATTTTTTTTTCCAAAGTAACTAAAAAAAATTTTTTTTTCCAAAGTAACTAAAAAAATATTTTTTTTTCCAAAGTAACTAAAAAAATATTTTTTTTCCAAAGTAACTAAAAAAATATTTTTTTTTCCAAAGTAACTAAAAAAATATTTTTTTTTCCAAAGTAACTAAAAAAATATTTTTTTTTCCAAAGTAACTAAAAAAATATTTTTTTTTCCAAAGTAACTAAAAAAATATTTTTTTTTCCAAAGTAACTAAAAAAATATTTTTTTTCCAAAGTAACTAAAAAAATATTTTTTTTTCCAAAGTAACTAAAAAAATATTTTTTTTTCCAAAGTAACTAAAAAAATATTTTTTTTCCAAAGTAACTAAAAAAATATTTTTTTTTCCAAAGAAACTAAAAAAAAATTTTTTTTTCCAAAGAAACTAAAAAAATATTTTTTTTTCCAAAGTAACTAAAAAATATTTTTTTTCCCAAAGTAACTAAAAAAATATTTTTTTTTCCAAAGTAACTAAAAAAATATTTTTTTTTCCAAAGTAACTAAAAAAATATTTTTTTTTCCAAAGTAACTAAAAAAATATTTTTTTTTCCAAAGTAACTAAAAAAATATTTTTTTTCCAAAGTAACTAAAAAAATATTTTTTTTTCCAAAGAAACTAAAAAAATATTTTTTTTTCCAAAGTAACTAAAAAATTTTTTTTTTTCCAAAGTAACTAAAAAAAATTTTTTTTTTCCAAAGTAACTAAAAATAAAAAAAAATTTCCAAAGAAACTAAAAAAATATTTTTTTTTCCAAAGAAACTAAAAAAATATTTTTTTTCCCAAAGTAACTAAAAAAAAATTTTTTTTCCAAAGTAACTAAAAAAATATTTTTTTTTCCAAAGTAACTAAAAAAATATTTTTTTTTCCAAAGTAACTAAAAAAATATTTTTTTTTCCAAAGTAACTAAAAAAATATTTTTTTTTCCAAAGTAACTAAAAAAATATTTTTTTTCCAAAGTAACTAAAAAAATATTTTTTTTCCAAAGTAACTAAAAAAATATTTTTTTTTCCAAAGTAACTAAAAAAATATTTTTTTTTCCAAAGTAACTAAAAAAATATTTTTTTTTCCAAAGTAACTAAAAAAATATTTTTTTTTCCAAAGTAACTAAAAAAATATTTTTTTTTCCAAAGTAACTAAAAAAATATTTTTTTTTCCAAAGTAACTAAAAAAATATTTTTTTTTCCAAAGTAACTAAAAAAATATTTTTTTTCCAAAGTAACTAAAAAAATATTTTTTTTTCCAAAGAAACTAAAAAAATATTTTTTTTTTCCAAAGTAACTAAAAAAATATTTTTTTTTCCAAAGTAACTAAAAAAAATTTTTTTTTCCAAAGTAACTAAAAAAATATTTTTTTTTCCAAAGAAACTAAAAAAATATTTTTTTTTCCAAAGTAACTAAAAAAATATTTTTTTTTCCAAAGTAACTAAAAAAATATTTTTTTTTCCAAAGTAACTAAAAAAATATTTTTTTTTCCAAAGTAACTAAAAAATATTTTTTTTTTCCAAAGTAACTAAAAAAATATTTTTTTTTCCAAAGTAACTAAAAAAATATTTTTTTTTCCAAAGTAACTAAAAAAATATTTTTTTTTCCAAAGAAACTAAAAAAATATTTTTTTTTCCAAAGTAACTAAAAAATTTTTTTTTTTTCCAAAGAAACTAAAAAAATATTTTTTTTTCCAAAGTAACTAAAAAAAAAATTTTTTTTCCAAAGTAACTAAAAAAATATTTTTTTTCCAAAGAAACTAAAAAAATATTTTTTTTTCCAAAGTAACTAAAAAAAATTTTTTTCCCAAAGAAACTAAAAAAATATTTTTTTTCCCAAAGTAACTAAAAAAATATTTTTTTTTCCAAAGTAACTAAAAAAATATTTTTTTTTCCAAAGTAACTAAAAAAATTTTTTTTTTTCCAAAGTAACTAAAAAAATTTTTTTTTTCCAAAGTAACTAAAAAAATATTTTTTTTTCCAAAGAAACTAAAAAAATATTTTTTTTTCCAAAGAAACTAAAAAATTATTTTTTTTTCCAAAGTAACTAAAAAAAATTTTTTTTTTCCAAAGTAACTAAAAAAATATTTTTTTTCCAAAGTAACTAAAAAAAATTTTTTTTTCCAAAGTAACTAAAAAAATATTTTTTTTTCCAAAGTAACTAAAAAAATTTTTTTTTTTCCAAAGTAACTAAAAAAATATTTTTTTTTCCAAAATAACTAAAAAAATATTTTTTTTCCCAAAGTAACTAAAAAAATATTTTTTTTCCAAAGTAACTAAAAAAATTTTTTTTTTTCCAAAGTAACTAAAAAAATATTTTTTTTCCAAAGTAACTAAAAAAATATTTTTTTTTCCAAAGTAACTAAAAAAATATTTTTTTTTCCAAAGTAACTAAAAAAATATTTTTTTTTCCAAAGTAACTAAAAAAATATTTTTTTTTCCAAAGTAACTAAAAAAATATTTTTTTTTCCAAAGTAACTAAAAAAATATTTTTTTTTCCAAAGTAACTAAAAAATTTTTTTTTTTCCAAAGAAACTAAAAAAATATTTTTTTTTCCAAAGTAACTAAAAAAATATTTTTTTTCCAAAGTAACTAAAAAAATATATTTTTTTCCAAAGTAACTAAAAAAATATTTTTTTTCCCAAAGAAACTAAAAAAATATTTTTTTTTCCAAAGTAACTAAAAAAAAATTTTTTTTTCCAAAGAAACTAAAAAAATATTTTTTTTTCCAAAGTAACTAAAAAAAATTTTTTTTTTCCAAAGAAACTAAAAAAAATTTTTTTTTCCAAAGTAACTAAAAAAAATTTTTTTTTTCCAAAGTAACTAAAAAAATATTTTTTTTTTCCAAAGTAACTAAAAAAATATTTTTTTTTCCAAAGTAACTAAAAAAATAATTTTTTTTTCCAAAGAAACTAAAAAAATATTTTTTTTTCCAAAGTAACTAAAAAAATATTTTTTTTTCCAAAGTAACTAAAAAAATATATTTTTTTCCAAAGTAACTAAAAAAATATTTTTTTTTCCAAAGAAACTAAAAAAATATTTTTTTTTCCAAAGTAACTAAAAAAATATTTTTTTTTCCAAAGTAACTAAAAAAATATATTTTTTTCCAAAGTAACTAAAAAAATATTTTTTTTTCCAAAGTAACTAAAAAAAATTTTTTTTTTCCAAAGAAACTAAAAAAATATTTTTTTTTCCAAAGTAACTAAAAAATATTTTTTTTCCCAAAGTAACTAAAAAAATATTTTTTTTTCCAAAGTAACTAAAAAAATATTTTTTTTTCCAAAGTAACTAAAAAAATATTTTTTTTTCCAAAGTAACTAAAAAAATATTTTTTTTCCAAAGTAACTAAAAAAAAATTTTTTTTTCCAAAGAAACTAAAAAAATATTTTTTTTTCCAAAGTAACTAAAAAATTTTTTTTTTTCCAAAGTAACTAAAAAAAATTTTTTTTTCCAAAGTAACTAAAAAAAAAAAAAATTTTCCAAAGTAACTAAAAAAAATTTTTTTTTTCCAAAGAAACTAAAAAAATATTTTTTTTTCCAAAGTAACTAAAAATTTTTTTTTTTTTCCAAAGAAACTAAAAAAAATTTTTTTTCCAAAGTAACTAAAAAAATATTTTTTTTTCCAAAGTAACTAAAAAAATATTTTTTTTTCCAAAGTAACTAAAAAATATTTTTTTTTTTCCAAAGTAACTAAACATTTTTTTTTTCCAAAGTAACTAAAAAAAATTTTTTTTTTCCAAAGTAACTAAAAAAATATTTTTTTTTCCAAAGAAACTAAAAAAATATTTTTTTTTCCAAAGTAACTAAAATTTTTTTTTTTTTTCCAAAGAAACTAAAAAAATATTTTTTTTCCAAAGTAACTAAAAAAAAATTTTTTTTTCCAAAGTAACTAAAAAAATATTTTTTTTTCCAAAGAAACTAAAAAAAAATATTTTTTTCCAAAGTAACAAAAAAAAATATATTTTTTTCCAAAGTAACTAAAAAAATATTTTTTTTTCCAAAGAAACTAAAAAAATATTTTTTTTTCCAAAGTAACTAAAAAAAATTTTTTTTTTCCAAAGTAACTAAAAAATTATTTTTTTTCCCAAAGTAACTAAAAAAATATTTTTTTTTCCAAAGTAACTAAAAAAATATTTTTTTTTCCAAAGTAACTAAAAAAATATTTTTTTTTCCAAAGTAACTAAAAAAATATTTTTTTTTCCAAAGTAACTAAAAAAATATTTTTTTCCCAAAGTAACTAAAAAAATATTTTTTTTTCCAAAGTAACTAAAAAAATATATTTTTTTCCAAAGTAACTAAAAAAATATTTTTTTTTCCAAAGTAACTAAAAAAATATTTTTTTTCCCAAAGTAACTAAAAAAATATTTTTTTTCCCAAAGTAACTAAAATTTTTTTTTTTTTTCCAAAGTAACTAAAAAATTTTTTTTTTTTCCAAAGTAACTAAAAAAATTTTTTTTTTTCCAAAGTAACTAAAAAAATATTTTTTTTTCCAAAGTAACTAAAAAAATATTTTTTTTCCAAAGTAACTAAAAAAATATTTTTTTTTCCAAAGAAACTAAAAAAATATTTTTTTTTCCAAAGTAACTAAAAAAAATTTTTTTTTTCCAAAGTAACTAAAAAAATATTTTTTTTTCCAAAGTAACTAAAAAAATTTTTTTTTTTCCAAAGTAACTAAAAAAATATTTTTTTTTCCAAAGTAACTAAAAAAATATTTTTTTTTCCAAAGTAACTAAAAAAATATTTTTTTTCCAAAGTAACTAAAAAAATATTTTTTTTTCCAAAGAAACTAAAAAAATATTTTTTTTTCCAAAGTAACTAAAACAATTTTTTTTTTCCAAAGTAACTAAAAAAATATTTTTTTTTCCAAAGTAACTAAAAAAATATTTTTTTTTCCAAAGAAACTAAAAAAATATTTTTTTTCCAAAGTAACTAAAAAAAATTTTTTTTTCCAAAGAAACTAAAAAAATTTTTTTTTTTCCAAAGTAACTAAAAAATTATTTTTTTTTCCAAAGTAACTAAAAATATTTATTTTTTTCCAAAGTAACTAAAAAAATATTTTTTTTTCCAAAGTAACTAAAAACATTTTTTTTTTCCAAAGTAACTAAAAAAATTTTTTTTTTTCCAAAGTAACTAAAAAAATTTTTTTTTTTCCAAAGTAACTAAAAAAATTTTTTTTTTTCCAAAGTAACTAAAAAAATATTTTTTATTTCCAAAGTAACTAAAAAAGTAACTTTTTTTCCAAAGAAACTAAAAAAATATTTTTTTTTCCAAAGAAACTAAAAAATTATTTTTTTTCCCAAAGTAACTAAAAAAATATTTTTTTTTTCCAAAGTAACTAAAAAAATATTTTTTATTTCCAAAGTAACTAAAAAAGTAACTTTTTTTCCAAAGAAACTAAAAAAATATTTTTTTTTCCAAAGTAACTAAAAAAATATTTTTTTTTCCAAAGTAACTAAAAAAATATTTTTTTTTCCAAAGAAACTAAAAAAATATTTTTTTTTCCAAAGTAACAAAAAAAAATATTTTTTTTCCAAAGTAACTAAAAAAATATTTTTTTTCCAAAGAAACTAAAAAAATATTTTTTTTTCCAAAGTAACTAAAAAAATTTTTTTTTTTCCAAAGTAACTAAAAAAATATTTTTTTCCCAAAGTAACTAAAAAAATATTTTTTTTTCCAAAGTAACTAAAAAAATATTTTTTTTTCCAAAGTAACTAAAAAAATATTTTTTTTTCCAAAGTAACTAAAAAAATATTTTTTTTTCCAAAGTAACTAAAAAAATATTTTTTTTTCCAAAGTAACTAAAAAATTTTTTTTTTTTCCAAAGTAACTAAAAAAATATTTTTTTTTCCAAAGTAACTAAAAAAATATTTTTTTTTCCAAAGAAACTAAAAAAATATTTTTTTTTCCAAAGTAACTAAAAAAAATTTTTTTTTTCCAAAGTAACTAAAAAAATATTTTTTTTTCCAAAGTAACTAAAAAAATATTTTTTTTTCCAAAGTAACTAAAAAAATATTTTTTTTCCAAAGTAACTAAAAAAATATTTTTTTTTCCAAAGAAACTAAAAAAATATTTTTTTTTCCAAAGTAACTAAAACAATTTTTTTTTCCAAAGTAACTAAAAAAATATTTTTTTTTCCAAAGTAACTAAAAAAATATTTTTTTTTCCAAAGAAACTAAAAAAATATTTTTTTTTCCAAAGAAACTAAAAAAATATTTTTTTTTCCAAAGTAACTAAAAATTTTTTTTTTTTTCCAAAGAAACTAAAAAAATATTTTTTTTCCAAAGTAACTAAAAAATTTTTTTTTTTTCCAAAGTAACTAAAAAAATATTTTTTTTTCCAAAGAAACTAAAAAAAATTTTTTTTTTCCAAAGTAACAAAAAAAAATATTTTTTTTCCAAAGTAACTAAAAAAATATTTTTTTTTCCAAAGAAACTAAAAAAATATTTTTTTTTCCAAAGTAACTAAAAAAAATTTTTTTTTTCCAAAGTAACTAAAAAATTATTTTTTTTCCCAAAGTAACTAAAAAAATATTTTTTTTTCCAAAGTAACTAAAAAAATATTTTTTTTTCCAAAGTAACTAAAAAAATATTTTTTTTTCCAAAGTAACTAAAAAAATATTTTTTTTTCCAAAGTAACTAAAAAAATATTTTTTTCCCAAAGTAACTAAAAAAATATTTTTTTTTCCAAAGTAACTAAAAAAATATTTTTTTTTCCAAAGTAACTAAAAAAATATTTTTTTTTCCAAAGTAACTAAAAAAATATTTTTTTTTCCAAAGTAACTAAAAAAATATTTTTTTTTCCAAAGTAACTAAAAAAATATATTTTTTTCCAAAGTAACTAAAAAAATATTTTTTTTTCCAAAGTAACTAAAAAAATATTTTTTTTCCCAAAGTAACTAAAAAAATATTTTTTTTCCCAAAGTAACTAAAATTTTTTTTTTTTTTCCAAAGTAACTAAAAATTTTTTTTTTTTTCCAAAGTAACTAAAAAAATATTTTTTTTTCCAAAGTAACTAAAAAAATATTTTTTTTTCCAAAGTAACTAAAAAAATATTTTTTTTCCAAAGTAACTAAAAAAATATTTTTTTTTCCAAAGAAACTAAAAAAATATTTTTTTTTCCAAAGTAACTAAAAAAAATTTTTTTTTTCCAAAGTAACTAAAAAAATATTTTTTTTTCCAAAGTAACTAAAAAAATTTTTTTTTTTCCAAAGTAACTAAAAAAATATTTTTTTTTCCAAAGTAACTAAAAAAATATTTTTTTTTCCAAAGTAACTAAAAAAATATTTTTTTTCCAAAGTAACTAAAAAAATATTTTTTTTTCCAAAGAAACTAAAAAAATATTTTTTTTTCCAAAGTAACTAAAACAATTTTTTTTTTCCAAAGTAACTAAAAATATATTTTTTTTTCCAAAGTAACTAAAAAAATATTTTTTTTTCCAAAGAAACTAAAAAAATATTTTTTTTCCAAAGTAACTAAAAAAAATTTTTTTTTCCAAAGAAACTAAAAAAAATTTTTTTTTTCCAAAGTAACTAAAAAATTATTTTTTTTTCCAAAGTAACTAAAAATATTTTTTTTTTCCAAAGTAACTAAAAAAAAATTTTTTTTTCCAAAGTAACTAAAAACATTTTTTTTTTTCCAAAGTAACTAAAAAAATTTTTTTTTTTCCAAAGTAACTAAAAAAAAATTTTTTTTTCCAAAGTAACTAAAAAAATTTTTTTTTTTCCAAAGTAACTAAAAAAATATTTTTTATTTCCAAAGTAACTAAAAAAGTAACTTTTTTTCCAAAGAAACTAAAAAAATATTTTTTTTTCCAAAGAAACTAAAAAATTATTTTTTTTCCCAAAGTAACTAAAAAAATATTTTTTTTTTCCAAAGTAACTAAAAAAATATTTTTTATTTCCAAAGTAACTAAAAAAGTAACTTTTTTTCCAAAGAAACTAAAAAAATATTTTTTTTTCCAAAGTAACTAAAAAAATATTTTTTTTTCCAAAGTAACTAAAAAAATATTTTTTTTTCCAAAGAAACTAAAAAAATATTTTTTTTTCCAAAGTAACAAAAAAAAATATTTTTTTTCCAAAGTAACTAAAAAAATATTTTTTTTCCAAAGAAACTAAAAAAATATTTTTTTTTCCAAAGTAACTAAAAAAATTTTTTTTTTTCCAAAGTAACTAAAAAATTATTTTTTTTCCCAAAGTAACTAAAAAAATATTTTTTTTTCCAAAGTAACTAAAAAAATATTTTTTTTTCCAAAGTAACTAAAAAAATATTTTTTTTTCCAAAGTAACTAAAAAAATATTTTTTTTTCCAAAGTAACTAAAAAAATATTTTTTTCCCAAAGTAACTAAAAAAATATTTTTTTTTCCAAAGTAACTAAAAAAATATTTTTTTTTCCAAAGTAACTAAAAAAATATTTTTTTTTCCAAAGTAACTAAAAAAATATTTTTTTTTCCAAAGTAACTAAAAAAATATTTTTTTTTCCAAAGTAACTAAAAAATTTTTTTTTTTTCCAAAGTAACTAAAAAAATATTTTTTTTTCCAAAGTAACTAAAAAAATATTTTTTTTTCCAAAGTAACTAAAAAAATATTTTTTTTCCAAAGTAACTAAAAAAATATTTTTTTTTCCAAAGAAACTAAAAAAATATTTTTTTTTCCAAAGTAACTAAAAAAAATTTTTTTTTTTCCAAAGTAACTAAAAAAATATTTTTTTTTCCAAAGTAACTAAAAAAAATTTTTTTTTTCCAAAGTAACTAAAAAAATATTTTTTTTTCCAAAGTAACTAAAAAAATATTTTTTTTTCCAAAGTAACTAAAAAAATATTTTTTTTCCAAAGTAACTAAAAAAATATTTTTTTTTCCAAAGAAACTAAAAAAATATTTTTTTTCCCAAAGTAACTAAAACAATTTTTTTTTTTCCAAAGTAACTAAAAAAATATTTTTTTTTCCAAAGTAACTAAAAAAATATTTTTTTTTCCAAAGAAACTAAAAAAATATTTTTTTTCCAAAGTAACTAAAAAAATATTTTTTATTTCCAAAGTAACTAAAAAAGTAACTTTTTTTCCAAAGAAACTAAAAAAATATTTTTTTTTCCAAAGTAACTAAAAAAATATTTTTTTTTCCAAAGTAACTAAAAAAATATTTTTTTTTCCAAAGAAACTAAAAAAATATTTTTTTTTCCAAAGTAACAAAAAAATATATTTTTTTTCCAAAGTAACTAAAAAAATATTTTTTTTCCAAAGAAACTAAAAAAATATTTTTTTTTCCAAAGTAACTAAAAAAAAATTTTTTTTTCCAAAGTAACTAAAAAATTATTTTTTTTCCCAAAGTAACTAAAAAAATATTTTTTTTTCCAAAGTAACTAAAAAAATATTTTTTTTTCCAAAGTAACTAAAAAAATATTTTTTTTTCCAAAGTAACTAAAAAAATATTTTTTTTTCCAAAGTAACTAAAAAAATATTTTTTTCCCAAAGTAACTAAAAAAATATTTTTTTTTCCAAAGTAACTAAAAAAATATTTTTGTTTCCAAAGTAACTAAAAAAATATTTTTTTTTCCAAAGTAACTAAAAAAATATTTTTTTTTCCAAAGTAACTAAAAAAATATTTTTTTTTCCAAAGTAACTAAAAAAATATTTTTTTTTCCAAAGTAACTAAAAAAATATTTTTTTTTCCAAAGTAACTAAAAAAATATATTTTTTTCCAAAGTAACTAAAAAAATATTTTTTTTTCCAAAGTAACTAAAAAAATATTTTTTTTCCCAAAGTAACTAAAAAAATATTTTTTTTCCCAAAGTAACTAAAATTTTTTTTTTTTTCCAAAGTAACTAAAAAATTTTTTTTTTTTCCAAAGTAACTAAAAAAATATTTTTTTTTCCAAAGTAACTAAAAAAATATTTTTTTTTCCAAAGTAACTAAAAAAATATTTTTTTTCCAAAGTAACTAAAAAAATATTTTTTTTTCCAAAGAAACTAAAAAAATATTTTTTTTTCCAAAGTAACTAAAAAAAATTTTTTTTTTCCAAAGTAACTAAAAAAATATTTTTTTTTCCAAAGTAACTAAAAAAATTTTTTTTTTTCCAAAGTAACTAAAAAAATATTTTTTTTTCCAAAGTAACTAAAAAAATATTTTTTTTTCCAAAGTAACTAAAAAAATATTTTTTTTTCCAAAGAAACTAAAAAAATATTTTTTTTTCCAAAGTAACTAAAACAATTTTTTTTTTCCAAAGTAACTAAAAAAATTTTTTTTTTTCCAAAGTAACTAAAAAAATATTTTTTTTTCCAAAGAAACTAAAAAAATATTTTTTTTCCAAAGTAACTAAAAAAAATTTTTTTTTCCAAAGAAACTAAAAAATTTTTTTTTTTCCAAAGTAACTAAAAAATTATTTTTTTTTCCAAAGTAACTAAAAATATTTTTTTTTTTCCAAAGTAATTAAAAAAATTTTTTTTTTTCCAAAGTAACTAAAAAAATTTTTTTTTTTCCAAAGTAACTAAAAAAAATTTTTTTTTTCCAAAGTAACTAAAAAAATTTTTTTTTTCCAAAGTAACTAAAAAAAATTTTTTTTTTCCAAAGTAACTAAAAAAATATTTTTTATTTCCAAAGTAACTAAAAAAGTAACTTTTTTTCCAAAGAAACTAAAAAAATATTTTTTTTTCCAAAGAAACTAAAAAATTATTTTTTTTCCCAAAGTAACTAAAAAAATATTTTTTTTTTCCAAAGTAACTAAAAAAATATTTTTTTTTCCAAAGTAACTAAAAAAATATTTTTTTTTCCAAAGTAACTAAAAAAATATTTTTTTTTCCAAAGTAACTAAAAAAATATTTTTTTTCCAAAGTAACTAAAAAAATATTTTTTTTTCCAAAGTAACTAAAAAAATATTTTTTCCCAAAGTAACTAAAAAAAATTTTTTTTTCCAAAGTAACTAAAAAATAATTTTTTTTCCCAAAGTAACTAAAAAAATATTTTTTTTTCCAAAGTAACTAAAAAAATATTTTTTTTTCCAAAGTAACTAAAAAAATATATTTTTTTCCAAAGTAACTAAAAAAATATATTTTTTTTCCAAAGTAACTAAAAAAATATTTTTTTTTCCAAAGTAACTAAAAAAATATTATTTTTTTCCAAAGTAACTAAAAAAATATTTTTTTTTCCAAAGTAACTAAAAAAATATTTTTTTTTCCAAAGTAACTAAAAAAATATTTTTTTTTCCAAAGTAACTAAAAAAATATTTTTTTTCCAAAGTAACTAAAAAAATATTTTTTTTTCCAAAGTAACTAAAAAAATATTTTTTTTCCAAAGTAACTAAAAAAATATTTTTTTTTCCAAAGAAACTAAAAAAATATTTTTTTTTCCAAAGTAACTAAAAAAAATTTTTTTTTTCCAAAGTAACTAAAAAAATATTTTTTTTTCCAAAGTAACTAAAAAAAAATTTTTTTTTCCAAAGTAACTAAAAAAATATTTTTTTTTCCAAAGTAACTAAAAAAATATTTTTTTTTCCAAAGTAACTAAAAAAATATTTTTTTTCCAAAGTAACTAAAAAAATATTTTTTTTTCCAAAGAAACTAAAAAAATATTTTTTTTTCCAAAGTAACTAAAACAATTTTTTTTTCCAAAGTAACTAAAAAAATATTTTTTTTTCCAAAGTAACTAAAAAAATATTTTTTTTTCCAAAGAAACTAAAAAAATATTTTTTTTCCAAAGTAACTAAAAAAAATTTTTTTTTCCAAAGAAACTAAAAAATTTTTTTTTTTTCCAAAGTAACTAAAAAATTATTTTTTTTTCCAAAGTAACTAAAAATATTTTTTTTTTTCCAAAGTAACTAAAAAAATTTTTTTTTTCCAAAGTAACTAAAAACATTTTTTTTTTTCCAAAGTAACTAAAAAAATTTTTTTTTTTCCAAAGTAACTAAAAAAAATTTTTTTTTCCAAAGTAACTAAAAAAATTTTTTTTTTTCCAAAGTAACTAAAAAAATATTTTTTATTTCCAAAGTAACTAAAAAAGTAACTTTTTTTCCAAAGAAACTAAAAAAATATTTTTTTTTCCAAAGAAACTAAAAAATTATTTTTTTTCCCAAAGTAACTAAAAAAATATTTTTTTTTTCCAAAGTAACTAAAAAAATATTTTTTATTTCCAAAGTAACTAAAAAAGTAACTTTTTTTCCAAAGAAACTAAAAAAATATTTTTTTTTCCAAAGTAACTAAAAAAATATTTTTTTTTCCAAAGTAACTAAAAAAATATTTTTTTTTCCAAAGAAACTAAAAAAATATTTTTTTTTCCAAAGTAACAAAAAAAAATATTTTTTTTCCAAAGTAACTAAAAAAATATTTTTTTTCCAAAGAAACTAAAAAAATATTTTTTTTCCAAAGTAACTAAAAAAATTTTTTTTTTTCCAAAGTAAATAAAAAATTATTTTTTTTCCCAAAGTAACTAAAAAAATATTTTTTTTTCCAAAGTAACTAAAAAAATATTTTTTTTTCCAAAGTAACTAAAAAAATATTTTTTTTTCCAAAGTAACTAAAAAAATATTTTTTTTTCCAAAGTAACTAAAAAAATATTTTTTTCCCAAAGTAACTAAAAAAATATTTTTTTTTCCAAAGTAACTAAAAAAATATTTTTTTTTCCAAAGTAACTAAAAAAATATTTTTTTTTCCAAAGTAACTAAAAAAATATTTTTTTTTCCAAAGTAACTAAAAAAATATTTTTTTTTTCCAAAGTAACTAAAAAAATATTTTTTTTTCCAAAGAAACTAAAAAAATAACTTTTTTTCCAAAGAAACTAAAAAAATATTTTTTTTTCCAAAGTAACTAAAAAAATATTTTTTTTTCCAAAGTAACTAAAAAAATATTTTTTTTTCCAAAGAAACTAAAAAAATATTTTTTTTTCCAAAGTAACAAAAAAAAATATTTTTTTTCCAAAGTAACTAAAAAAATATTTTTTTTCCAAAGAAACTAAAAAAATATTTTTTTTTCCAAAGTAACTAAAAAAATTTTTTTTTTTCCAAAGTAACTAAAAAATTATTTTTTTTCCCAAAGTAACTAAAAAAATATTTTTTTTTCCAAAGTAACTAAAAAAATATTTTTTTTTCCAAAGTAACTAAAAAAATATTTTTTTTTCCAAAGTAACTAAAAAAATATTTTTTTTTCCAAAGTAACTAAAAAAATATTTTTTTCCCAAAGTAACTAAAAAAATATTTTTTTTTCCAAAGTAACTAAAAAAATATTTTTTTTTCCAAAGTAACTAAAAAAATATTTTTTTTTCCAAAGTAACTAAAAAAATATTTTTTTTTCCAAAGTAACTAAAAAAATATTTTTTTTTTCCAAAGTAACTAAAAAAATATTTTTTTTTCCAAAGAAACTAAAAAAATATTTTTTTTTCCAAAGTAACTAAAATTTTTTTTTTTTTCCAAAGAAACTAAAAAAATATTTTTTTTCCAAAGTAACTAAAAAAATTTTTTTTTTTCCAAAGTAACTAAAAAAATATTTTTTTTTCCAAAGAAACTAAAAAAAAATTTTTTTTTCCAAAGTAACAAAAAAAAATATTTTTTTTCCAAAGTAACTAAAAAAATATTTTTTTTTCCAAAGAAACTAAAAAAATATTTTTTTTTCCAAAGTAACTAAAAAAAAATTTTTTTTTCCAAAGTAACTAAAAAATTATTTTTTTTCCCAAAGTAACTAAAAAAATATTTTTTTTTCCAAAGTAACTAAAAAAATATTTTTTTTTCCAAAGTAACTAAAAAAATATTTTTTTTTCCAAAGTAACTAAAAAAATATTTTTTTTTCCAAAGTAACTAAAAAAATATTTTTTTCCCAAAGTAACTAAAAAAATATTTTTTTTTCCAAAGTAACTAAAAAAATATTTTTTTTTCCAAAGTAACTAAAAAAATATTTTTTTTTCCAAAGTAACTAAAAAAATATTTTTTTTTCCAAAGTAACTAAAAAAATATTTTTTTTTCCAAAGTAACTAAAAAAATATTTTTTTTTCCAAAGTAACTAAAAAAATATTTTTTTTTCCAAAGTAACTAAAAATATATATTTTTTTCCAAAGTAACTAAAAAAATATTTTTTTTTCCAAAGTAACTAAAAAAATATTTTTTTTCCCAAAGTAACTAAAAAAATATTTTTTTTCCCAAAGTAACTAAAATTTTTTTTTTTTTTCCAAAGTAACTAAAAAAATTTTTTTTTTTCCAAAGTAACTAAAAAAATATTTTTTTTTCCAAAGTAACTAAAAAAATATTTTTTTTTCCAAAGTAACTAAAAAAATATTTTTTTTCCAAAGTAACTAAAAAAATATTTTTTTTTCCAAAGAAACTAAAAAAATATTTTTTTTTCCAAAGTAACTAAAAAAAATTTTTTTTTTCCAAAGTAACTAAAAAAATATTTTTTTTTCCAAAGTAACTAAAAAAATTTTTTTTTTTCCAAAGTAACTAAAAAAATATTTTTTTTTCCAAAGTAACTAAAAAAATATTTTTTTTTCCAAAGTAACTAAAAAAATATTTTTTTTCCAAAGTAACTAAAAAAATATTTTTTTTTCCAAAGAAACTAAAAAAATATTTTTTTTTCCAAAGTAACTAAAACAATTTTTTTTTTTCCAAAGTAACTAAAAATATATTTTTTTTTCCAAAGTAACTAAAAAAATATTTTTTTTTCCAAAGAAACTAAAAAAATATTTTTTTTCCAAAGTAACTAAAAAAAATTTTTTTTTCCAAAGAAACTAAAAATTTTTTTTTTTTTCCAAAGTAACTAAAAAATTATTTTTTTTTCCAAAGTAACTAAAAATATTTTTTTTTTTCCAAAGTAACTAAAAAAATATTTTTTTTTCCAAAGTAACTAAAAACATTTTTTTTTTCCAAAGTAACTAAAAAAATTTTTTTTTTTCCAAAGTAACTAAAAAAAATTTTTTTTTTCCAAAGTAACTAAAAAAATTTTTTTTTTTCCAAAGTAACTAAAAA
This sequence comes from Melanostigma gelatinosum, assembly GCF_949748355.1. Classification (NCBI taxonomy): domain Eukaryota; kingdom Metazoa; phylum Chordata; class Actinopteri; order Perciformes; family Zoarcidae; genus Melanostigma; species Melanostigma gelatinosum. The sequence goes on from NW_027634989.1 coordinate 15,837, forward strand.
AATATTTTTTATTTCCAAAGTAACTAAAAAAGTAACTTTTTTTCCAAAGAAACTAAAAAAATATTTTTTTTTCCAAAGAAACTAAAAAATTATTTTTTTTCCCAAAGTAACTAAAAAAATATTTTTTTTTTCCAAAGTAACTAAAAAAATATTTTTTATTTCCAAAGTAACTAAAAAAGTAACTTTTTTCCAAAGAAACTAAAAAAATATTTTTTTTTCCAAAGTAACTAAAAAAATATATTTTTTTCCAAAGTAACTAAAAAAATATTTTTTTTTCCAAAGAAACTAAAAAAATATTTTTTTTTCCAAAGTAACAAAAAAAAATATTTTTTTTCCAAAGTAACTAAAAAAATATTTTTTTTCCAAAGAAACTAAAAAAATATTTTTTTTTCCAAAGTAACTAAAAAAATTTTTTTTTTTCCAAAGTAACTAAAAAATTATTTTTTTTCCCAAAGTAACTAAAAAAATATTTTTTTTTCCAAAGTAACTAAAAAAATATTTTTTTTTCCAAAGTAACTAAAAAAATATTTTTTTTTCCAAAGTAACTAAAAAAATATTTTTTTTTCCAAAGTAACTAAAAAAATATTTTTTTCCCAAAGTAACTAAAAAAATATTTTTTTTTCCAAAGTAACTAAAAAAATATTTTTTTTTCCAAAGTAACTAAAAAAATATTTTTTTTTCCAAAGTAACTAAAAAAATATTTTTTTTTCCAAAGTAACTAAAAAAATATTTTTTTTTCCAAAGTAACTAAAAAATTTTTTTTTTTTCCAAAGTAACTAAAAAAATATTTTTTTTTCCAAAGTAACTAAAAAAATATTTTTTTTTCCAAAGTAACTAAAAAAATATTTTTTTTCCAAAGTAACTAAAAAAATATTTTTTTTTCCAAAGAAACTAAAAAAATATTTTTTTTTCCAAAGTAACTAAAAAAAATTTTTTTTTTTCCAAAGTAACTAAAAAAATATTTTTTTTTCCAAAGTAACTAAAAAAAAATTTTTTTTTCCAAAGTAACTAAAAAAATATTTTTTTTTCCAAAGTAACTAAAAAAATATTTTTTTTTCCAAAGTAACTAAAAAAATATTTTTTTTCCAAAGTAACTAAAAAAATATTTTTTTTTCCAAAGAAACTAAAAAAATATTTTTTTTCCCAAAGTAACTAAAACAATTTTTTTTTTTCCAAAGTAACTAAAAAAAATTTTTTTTTTCCAAAGTAACTAAAAAAATATTTTTTTTTCCAAAGAAACTAAAAAAATATTTTTTTTCCAAAGTAACTAAAAAAATTTTTTTTTTCCAAAGAAACTAAAAAAAATTTTTTTTTTCCAAAGTAACTAAAAAATTATTTTTTTTTCCAAAGTAACTAAAAATATTTTTTTTTTTCCAAAGTAACTAAAAAAATATTTTTTTTTCCAAAGTAACTAAAAACATTTTTTTTTTTCCAAAGTAACTAAAAAAATTTTTTTTTTTCCAAAGTAACTAAAAAAAATTTTTTTTTTCCAAAGTAACTAAAAAAATTTTTTTTTTTCCAAAGTAACTAAAAAAATATTTTTTATTTCCAAAGTAACTAAAAAAGTAACTTTTTTTCCAAAGAAACTAAAAAAATATTTTTTTTTCCAAAGAAACTAAAAAATTATTTTTTTTCCCAAAGTAACTAAAAAAATTTTTTTTTTTTCCAAAGTAACTAAAAAAATATTTTTTATTTCCAAAGTAACTAAAAAAGTAACTTTTTTTCCAAAGAAACTAAAAAAATATTTTTTTTTCCAAAGTAACTAAAAAAATATTTTTTTTTCCAAAGTAACTAAAAAAATATTTTTTTTTCCAAAGAAACTAAAAAAATATTTTTTTTTCCAAAGTAACAAAAAAAAATATTTTTTTTCCAAAGTAACTAAAAAAATATTTTTTTTCCAAAGAAACTAAAAAAATATTTTTTTTTCCAAAGTAACTAAAAAAAAATTTTTTTTTCCAAAGTAACTAAAAAATTATTTTTTTTCCCAAAGTAACTAAAAAAATATTTTTTTTTCCAAAGTAACTAAAAAAATATTTTTTTTTCCAAAGTAACTAAAAAAATATTTTTTTTTCCAAAGTAACTAAAAAAATATTTTTTTTTCCAAAGTAACTAAAAAAATATTTTTTTCCCAAAGTAACTAAAAAAATATTTTTTTTTCCAAAGTAACTAAAAAAATATTTTTGTTTCCAAAGTAACTAAAAAAATATTTTTTTTTCCAAAGTAACTAAAAAAATATTTTTTTTTCCAAAGTAACTAAAAAAATATTTTTTTTTCCAAAGTAACTAAAAAAATATTTTTTTTTCCAAAGTAACTAAAAAAATATTTTTTTTTCCAAAGTAACTAAAAAAATATATTTTTTTCCAAAGTAACTAAAAAAATATTTTTTTTTCCAAAGTAACTAAAAAAATATTTTTTTTCCCAAAGTAACTAAAAAAATATTTTTTTTCCCAAAGTAACTAAAATTTTTTTTTTTTTTCCAAAGTAACTAAAAAATTTTTTTTTTTTCCAAAGTAACTAAAAAAATATTTTTTTTTCCAAAGTAACTAAAAAAATATTTTTTTTTCCAAAGTAACTAAAAAAATATTTTTTTTCCAAAGTAACTAAAAAAATATTTTTTTTTCCAAAGAAACTAAAAAAATATTTTTTTTTCCAAAGTAACTAAAAAAAAATTTTTTTTTCCAAAGTAACTAAAAAAATATTTTTTTTTCCAAAGTAACTAAAAAAAATTTTTTTTTTCCAAAGTAACTAAAAAAATATTTTTTTTTCCAAAGTAACTAAAAAAATATTTTTTTTTCCAAAGTAACTAAAAAAATATTTTTTTTTCCAAAGAAACTAAAAAAATATTTTTTTTTCCAAAGTAACTAAAACAATTTTTTTTTTTCCAAAGTAACTAAAAAAATTTTTTTTTTTCCAAAGTAACTAAAAAAATATTTTTTTTTCCAAAGAAACTAAAAAAATATTTTTTTTCCAAAGTAACTAAAAAAAATTTTTTTTTCCAAAGAAACTAAAAAAAAATTTTTTTTTCCAAAGTAACTAAAAAATTATTTTTTTTTCCAAAGTAACTAAAAATATTTTTTTTTTTCCAAAGTAATTAAAACAAATTTTTTTTTTCCAAAGTAACTAAAAAAATTTTTTTTTTTCCAAAGTAACTAAAAAAAATTTTTTTTTTCCAAAGTAACTAAAAAAAATTTTTTTTTCCAAAGTAACTAAAAAAAATTTTTTTTTTCCAAAGTAACTAAAAAAATATTTTTTATTTCCAAAGTAACTAAAAAAGTAACTTTTTTTCCAAAGAAACTAAAAAAATATTTTTTTTTCCAAAGAAACTAAAAAATTATTTTTTTTCCCAAAGTAACTAAAAAAATATTTTTTTTTTCCAAAGTAACTAAAAAAATATTTTTTTTTCCAAAGTAACTAAAAAAATATTTTTTTTTCCAAAGTAACTAAAAAAATATTTTTTTTTCCAAAGTAACTAAAAAAATATTTTTTTTCCAAAGTAACTAAAAAAATATTTTTTTTTCCAAAGTAACTAAAAAAATATTTTTTCCCAAAGTAACTAAAAAAATTTTTTTTTTCCAAAGTAACTAAAAAATAATTTTTTTTCCCAAAGTAACTAAAAAAATATTTTTTTTTCCAAAGTAACTAAAAAAATATTTTTTTTTCCAAAGTAACTAAAAAAATATATTTTTTTCCAAAGTAACTAAAAAAATATATTTTTTTTCCAAAGTAACTAAAAAAATATTTTTTTTCCAAAGTAACTAAAAAAATATTTTTTTTTCCAAAGTAACTAAAAAAATATTTTTTTTTCCAAAGTAACTAAAAAAATATTATTTTTTTCCAAAGTAACTAAAAAAATATTTTTTTTTCCAAAGTAACTAAAAAAATATTTTTTTTTCCAAAGTAACTAAAAAAATATTTTTTTTTCCAAAGTAACTAAAAAAATATTTTTTTTCCAAAGTAACTAAAAAAATATTTTTTTTTCCAAAGTAACTAAAAAAATATTTTTTTTCCAAAGTAACTAAAAAAATATTTTTTTTTCCAAAGTAACTAAAAAAATATTTTTTCCCAAAGTAACTAAAAAAAAAAAATTTTTCCAAAGTAACTAAAAAATAATTTTTTTTCCCAAAGTAACTAAAAAAATATTTTTTTTTCCAAAGTAACTAAAAAAATATTTTTTTTTCCAAAGTAACTAAAAAAATATTTTTTTTTCCAAAGTAACTAAAAAAATATATTTTTTTTCCAAAGTAACTAAAAAAATATTTTTTTTCCAAAGTAACTAAAAAAATATTTTTTTTTCCAAAGTAACTAAAAAAATATTTTTTTTTCCAAAGTAACTAAAAAAATATTTTTTTTTCCAAAGTAACTAAAAAAATATTTTTTTTTCCAAAGTAACTAAAAAAATATTTTTTTTTCCAAAGTAACTAAAAAAAATTTTTTTTTTCCAAAGTAACTAAAAAAATATTTTTTTTCCAAAGTAACTAAAAAAATATTTTTTTTTCCAAAGTAACTAAAAAAATATTTTTTTTTCCAAAGTAACTAAAAAAATATTTTTTTTCCAAAGTAACTAAAAAAATATTTTTTTTTCCAAAGTAACTAAAAAAATATTTTTTTTTCCAAAGTAACTAAAAAAATATTTTTTTTTCCAAAGTAACTAAAAAAATATTTTTTTTTCCAAAGTAACTAAAAAAATATATTTTTTTCCAAAGTAACTAAAAAAATATTTTTTTTCCAAAGTAACTAAAAAAATATTTTTTTTTCCAAAGTAACTAAAAAAATATTTTTTTTTCCAAAGTAACTAAAAAAATATTTTTTTTCCAAAGTAACTAAAAAAATATTTTTTTTTCCAAAGTAACTAAAAAAATATTTTTTCCCAAAGTAACTAAAAAAATTTTTTTTTTTCCAAAGTAACTAAAAAAATATTTTTTTTTCCAAAGAAACTAAAAAAAAATTTTTTTTTCCAAAGTAACAAAAAAAAATATTTTTTTTCCAAAGTAACTAAAAAAATATTTTTTTTTCCAAAGAAACTAAAAAAATATTTTTTTTTCCAAAGTAACTAAAAAAAAATTTTTTTTTCCAAAGTAACTAAAAAATTATTTTTTTTCCCAAAGTAACTAAAAAAATATTTTTTTTTCCAAAGTAACTAAAAAAATATTTTTTTTTCCAAAGTAACTAAAAAAATATTTTTTTTTCCAAAGTAACTAAAAAAATATTTTTTTTTCCAAAGTAACTAAAAAAATATTTTTTTCCCAAAGTAACTAAAAAAATATTTTTTTTTCCAAAGTAACTAAAAAAATATTTTTTTTTCCAAAGTAACTAAAAAAATATTTTTTTTTCCAAAGTAACTAAAAAAATATTTTTTTTTCCAAAGTAACTAAAAAAATATTTTTTTTTCCAAAGTAACTAAAAAAATATTTTTTTTTCCAAAGTAACTAAAAAAATATTTTTTTTTCCAAAGTAACTAAAAAAATATATTTTTTTCCAAAGTAACTAAAAAAATATTTTTTTTTCCAAAGTAACTAAAAAAATATTTTTTTTCCCAAAGTAACTAAAAAAATATTTTTTTTCCCAAAGTAACTAAAATTTTTTTTTTTTTTCCAAAGTAACTAAAAAATTTTTTTTTTTTCCAAAGTAACTAAAAAAATATTTTTTTTTCCAAAGTAACTAAAAAAATATTTTTTTTTCCAAAGTAACTAAAAAAATATTTTTTTTCCAAAGTAACTAAAAAAATATTTTTTTTTCCAAAGAAACTAAAAAAATATTTTTTTTTCCAAAGTAACTAAAAAAAATTTTTTTTTTCCAAAGTAACTAAAAAAATATTTTTTTTTCCAAAGTAACTAAAAAAATTTTTTTTTTTCCAAAGTAACTAAAAAAATTTTTTTTTTTCCAAAGTAACTAAAAAAATATTTTTTTTTCCAAAGTAACTAAAAAAATATTTTTTTTCCAAAGTAACTAAAAAAATATTTTTTTTTCCAAAGAAACTAAAAAAATATTTTTTTTTCCAAAGTAACTAAAACAATTTTTTTTTTTCCAAAGTAACTAAAAATATATTTTTTTTTCCAAAGTAACTAAAAAAATATTTTTTTTTCCAAAGAAACTAAAAAAATATTTTTTTTCCAAAGTAACTAAAAAAAATTTTTTTTTCCAAAGAAACTAAAAAAAATTTTTTTTTTCCAAAGTAACTAAAAAATTATTTTTTTTTCCAAAGTAACTAAAAATATTTTTTTTTTTCCAAAGTAACTAAAAAAATATTTTTTTTTCCAAAGTAACTAAAAACATTTTTTTTTTCCAAAGTAACTAAAAAAATTTTTTTTTTTCCAAAGTAACTAAAAAAAATTTTTTTTTTCCAAAGTAACTAAAAAAATTTTTTTTTTTCCAAAGTAACTAAAAAAATATTTTTTATTTCCAAAGTAACTAAAAAAGTAACTTTTTTTCCAAAGAAACTAAAAAAATATTTTTTTTTCCAAAGAAACTAAAAAATTATTTTTTTTCCCAAAGTAACTAAAAAAATATTTTTTTTTTCCAAAGTAACTAAAAAAATATTTTTTATTTCCAAAGTAACTAAAAAAGTAACTTTTTTTCCAAAGAAACTAAAAAAATATTTTTTTTTCCAAAGTAACTAAAAAAATATTTTTTTTTCCAAAGTAACTAAAAAAATATTTTTTTTTCCAAAGAAACTAAAAAAATATTTTTTTTTCCAAAGTAACAAAAAAAAATATTTTTTTTCCAAAGTAACTAAAAAAATATTTTTTTTCCAAAGAAACTAAAAAAATATTTTTTTTTCCAAAGTAACTAAAAAAATTTTTTTTTTTCCAAAGTAACTAAAAAATTATTTTTTTTTCCAAAGAAACTAAAAAAATATTTTTTTTTCCAAAGTAACTAAAACAATTTTTTTTTTTCCAAAGTAACTAAAAATATATTTTTTTTTCCAAAGTAACTAAAAAAATATTTTTTTTTCCAAAGAAACTAAAAAAATATTTTTTTTCCAAAGTAACTAAAAAAAATTTTTTTTTCCAAAGAAACTAAAAAAAAATTTTTTTTTCCAAAGTAACTAAAAAATTATTTTTTTTTCCAAAGTAACTAAAAAAATTTTTTTTTTTCCAAAGTAACTAAAAAAATATTTTTTATTTCCAAAGTAACTAAAAAAGTAACTTTTTTTCCAAAGAAACTAAAAAAATATTTTTTTTTCCAAAGAAACTAAAAAATTATTTTTTTTCCCAAAGTAACTAAAAAAATATTTTTTTTTTCCAAAGTAACTAAAAAAATATTTTTTATTTCCAAAGTAACTAAAAAAGTAACTTTTTTTCCAAAGAAACTAAAAAAATATTTTTTTTTCCAAAGTAACTAAAAAAATATTTTTTTTTCCAAAGTAACTAAAAAAATATTTTTTTTTCCAAAGAAACTAAAAAAATATTTTTTTTTCCAAAGTAACAAAAAAAAATATTTTTTTTCCAAAGTAACTAAAAAAATATTTTTTTTCCAAAGAAACTAAAAAAATATTTTTTTTTCCAAAGTAACTAAAAAATTTTTTTTTTTCCAAAGTAACTAAAAAATTATTTTTTTTCCCAAAGTAACTAAAAAAATATTTTTTTTTCCAAAGTAACTAAAAAAATATTTTTTTTTCCAAAGTAACTAAAAAAATATTTTTTTTTCCAAAGTAACTAAAAAAATATTTTTTTTTCCAAAGTAACTAAAAAAATATTTTTTTCCCAAAGTAACTAAAAAAATATTTTTTTTTCCAAAGTAACTAAAAAAATATTTTTTTTCCAAAGTAACTAAAAAAATATTTTTTTTTCCAAAGTAACTAAAAAAATATTTTTTTTTCCAAAGTAACTAAAAAAATATTTTTTTTTCCAAAGTAACTAAAAAATTTTTTTTTTTTCCAAAGTAACTAAAAAAATATTTTTTTTTCCAAAGTAACTAAAAAAATATTTTTTTTTCCAAAGTAACTAAAAAAATATTTTTTTTCCAAAGTAACTAAAAAAATATTTTTTTTTCCAAAGAAACTAAAAAAATATTTTTTTTTCCAAAGTAACTAAAAAAAATTTTTTTTTTTCCAAAGTAACTAAAAAAATATTTTTTTTTCCAAAGTAACTAAAAAAAATTTTTTTTTTCCAAAGTAACTAAAAAAATATTTTTTTTTCCAAAGTAACTAAAAAAATATTTTTTTTTCCAAAGTAACTAAAAAAATATTTTTTTTCCAAAGTAACTAAAAAAATATTTTTTTTCCCAAAGAAACTAAAAAAATATTTTTTTTCCCAAAGTAACTAAAACAATTTTTTTTTTTCCAAAGTAACTAAAAAAATTTTTTTTTTTCCAAAGTAACTAAAAAAATATTTTTTTTTCCAAAGAAACTAAAAAAATATTTTTTTTCCAAAGTAACTAAAAAAATTTTTTTTTTCCAAAGAAACTAAAAAAAAATTTTTTTTTCCAAAGTAACTAAAAAATTATTTTTTTTTCCAAAGTAACTAAAAATATTTTTTTTTTTCCAAAGTAACTAAAAAAATATTTTTTTTTCCAAAGTAACTAAAAACATTTTTTTTTTTCCAAAGTAACTAAAAAATTTTTTTTTTTTCCAAAGTAACTAAAAAAAATTTTTTTTTTCCAAAGTAACTAAAAAAAATTTTTTTTTTCCAAAGTAACTAAAAAAATATTTTTTATTTCCAAAGTAACTAAAAAAGTAACTTTTTTTCCAAAGAAACTAAAAAAATATTTTTTTTTCCAAAGAAACTAAAAAATTATTTTTTTTCCCAAAGTAACTAAAAAAATTTTTTTTTTTTCCAAAGTAACTAAAAAAATATTTTTTATTTCCAAAGTAACTAAAAAAGTAACTTTTTTTCCAAAGAAACTAAAAAAATATTTTTTTTTCCAAAGTAACTAAAAAAATATTTTTTTTTCCAAAGTAACTAAAAAAATATTTTTTTTTCCAAAGAAACTAAAAAAATATTTTTTTTTCCAAAGTAACAAAAAAAAAATATTTTTTTTCCAAAGTAACTAAAAAAATATTTTTTTTTCCAAAGTAACTAAAAAAATATTTTTTTTTCCAAAGTAACTAAAAAAATATTTTTTTTTCCAAAGTAACTAAAAAAATATATTTTTTTCCAAAGTAACTAAAAAAATATTTTTTTTTCCAAAGTAACTAAAAAAATATTTTTTTTCCCAAAGTAACTAAAAAAATATTTTTTTTCCCAAAGTAACTAAAATTTTTTTTTTTTTTCCAAAGTAACTAAAAAATTTTTTTTTTTCCAAAGTAACTAAAAAAATATTTTTTTTTCCAAAGTAACTAAAAAAATATTTTTTTTTCCAAAGTAACTAAAAAAATATTTTTTTTCCAAAGTAACTAAAAAAATATTTTTTTTTCCAAAGAAACTAAAAAAATATTTTTTTTTCCAAAGTAACTAAAAAAAAATTTTTTTTTCCAAAGTAACTAAAAAAATATTTTTTTTTCCAAAGTAACTAAAAAAAATTTTTTTTTTCCAAAGTAACTAAAAAAATATTTTTTTTTCCAAAGTAACTAAAAAAATATTTTTTTTTCCAAAGTAACTAAAAAAATATTTTTTTTTCCAAAGAAACTAAAAAAATATTTTTTTTTCCAAAGTAACTAAAACAATTTTTTTTTTTCCAAAGTAACTAAAAAAATTTTTTTTTTTCCAAAGTAACTAAAAAAATATTTTTTTTTCCAAAGAAACTAAAAAAATATTTTTTTTCCAAAGTAACTAAAAAAAATTTTTTTTTCCAAAGAAACTAAAAAAATTTTTTTTTTTCCAAAGTAACTAAAAAATTATTTTTTTTTCCAAAGTAACTAAAAATATTTTTTTTTTCCAAAGTAATTAAAAAAAAATTTTTTTTTCCAAAGTAACTAAAAAAATTTTTTTTTTTCCAAAGTAACTAAAAAAAATTTTTTTTTTCCAAAGTAACTAAAAAAATTTTTTTTTTCCAAAGTAACTAAAAAAAATTTTTTTTTTCCAAAGTAACTAAAAAAATATTTTTTATTTCCAAAGTAACTAAAAAAGTAACTTTTTTTCCAAAGAAACTAAAAAAATATTTTTTTTCCAAAGAAACTAAAAAATTATTTTTTTTCCCAAAGTAACTAAAAAAATATTTTTTTTTTCCAAAGTAACTAAAAAAATATTTTTTTTTCCAAAGTAACTAAAAAAATATTTTTTTTTCCAAAGTAACTAAAAAAATATTTTTTTTTCCAAAGTAACTAAAAAAATATTTTTTTTCCAAAGTAACTAAAAAAATATTTTTTTTTCCAAAGTAACTAAAAAAATATTTTTTCCCAAAGTAACTAAAAAAATTTTTTTTTTCCAAAGTAACTAAAAAATAATTTTTTTTCCCAAAGTAACTAAAAAAATATTTTTTTTTCCAAAGTAACTAAAAAAATATTTTTTTTTCCAAAGTAACTAAAAAAATATATTTTTTTCCAAAGTAACTAAAAAAATATATTTTTTTTCCAAAGTAACTAAAAAAATATTTTTTTTCCAAAGTAACTAAAAAAATATTTTTTTTTCCAAAGTAACTAAAAAAATATTTTTTTTTCCAAAGTAACTAAAAAAATATTATTTTTTTCCAAAGTAACTAAAAAAATATTTTTTTTTCCAAAGTAACTAAAAAAATATTTTTTTTTCCAAAGTAACTAAAAAAATATTTTTTTTTCCAAAGTAACTAAAAAAATATTTTTTTTCCAAAGTAACTAAAAAAATATTTTTTTTTCCAAAGTAACTAAAAAAATATTTTTTTTCCAAAGTAACTAAAAAAATATTTTTTTTTCCAAAGTAACTAAAAAAATATTTTTTCCCAAAGTAACTAAAAAAAAAAAAATTTTCCAAAGTAACTAAAAAATAATTTTTTTTCCCAAAGTAACTAAAAAAAAATTTTTTTTTCCAAAGTAACTAAAAAAATATTTTTTTTTCCAAAGTAACTAAAAAAATATTTTTTTTTCCAAAGTAACTAAAAAAATATATTTTTTTCCAAAGTAACTAAAAAAATATTTTTTTTCCAAAGTAACTAAAAAAATATTTTTTTTTCCAAAGTAACTAAAAAAATATTTTTTTTTCCAAAGTAACTAAAAAAATATTTTTTTTTCCAAAGTAACTAAAAAAATATTTTTTTTTCCAAAGTAACTAAAAAAATATTTTTTTTTCCAAAGTAACTAAAAAAAATTTTTTTTTTCCAAAGTAACTAAAAAAATATTTTTTTTCCAAAGTAACTAAAAAAATATTTTTTTTTCCAAAGTAACTAAAAAAATATTTTTTTTTCCAAAGTAACTAAAAAAATATTTTTTTTCCAAAGTAACTAAAAAAATATTTTTTTTTCCAAAGTAACTAAAAAAATATTTTTTTTTCCAAAGTAACTAAAAAAATATTTTTTTTTCCAAAGTAACTAAAAAAATATTTTTTTTTCCAAAGTAACTAAAAAAATATATTTTTTTCCAAAGTAACTAAAAAAATATTTTTTTTCCAAAGTAACTAAAAAAATATTTTTTTTTCCAAAGTAACTAAAAAAATATTTTTTTTTCCAAAGTAACTAAAAAAATATTTTTTTTCCAAAGTAACTAAAAAAATATTTTTTTTTCCAAAGTAACTAAAAAAATATTTTTTCCCAAAGTAACTAAAAAAAAAAAATTTTTCCAAAGTAACTAAAAAATAATTTTTTTTCCCAAAGTAACTAAAAAAATATTTTTTTTTCCAAAGTAACTAAAAAAATATTTTTTTTTCCAAAGTAACTAAAAAAATTTTTTTTTTTCCAAAGTAACTAAAAAAATATATTTTTTTTCCAAAGTAACTAAAAAAATATTTTTTTTCCAAAGTAACTAAAAAAATATTTTTTTTTCCAAAGTAACTAAAAAAATATTTTTTTTTCCAAAGTAACTAAAAAAATATTTTTTTTTCCAAAGTAACTAAAAAAATATTTTTTTTTCCAAAGTAACTAAAAAAATATTTTTTTTCCAAAGTAACTAAAAAAATATTTTTTTTTCCAAAGTAACTAAAAAAATATTTTTTTTCCAAAGTAACTAAAAAAATATTTTTTTTTCCAAAGTAACTAAAAAAATATTTTTTCCCAAAGTAACTAAAAAAAAATTTTTTTTCCAAAGTAACTAAAAAATAATTTTTTTTCCCAAAGTAACTAAAAAATATTTTTTTTTCCAAAGTAACTAAAAAAATATTTTTTTTTCCAAAGTAACTAAAAAAATATTTTTTTTTCCAAAGTAACTAAAAAAATATATTTTTTTTCCAAAGTAACTAAAAAAATATTTTTTTTCCAAAGTAACTAAAAAAATATTTTTTTTTCCAAAGT